>NW_017537390.1:516636-526869 GCF_001853355.1 Bactrocera latifrons | reverse complement strand
AATTGGTTAATCGGCAAGAAATCACCCTTAACAACCTCAAATAAAATTTTAGTTTACAACCAAACGTTAAAGCCCATTTGGACATACGGAATTCAGCTATGGRGMTGTGCTGCACCTTTATACATTGAAATGGTGCAAATATTCCAAAATAAAGTTCTACGAACAATTGTAAATGCCCCGTGGTACATACGGAACTCAGATCTACATCGTGATCTTCAGGAGAGGCTAGAAATAGCATGCGCAGATTGAAAAGAACAACGTTCCATGACCTTCTTAGCAAATAACTAATATTATAATATTTAGTTTTTAATACAAAGTCTAATTTTGAAAAAGCTTCTTAATAGAGCTTTATTGTTTTACCTTATAAGTTATGAAAAATATTGCTTGTTAGTACATTTGTCACTAGTTGCAATTCGAATGAAATGTAAAACCATATCTTGTTACTTTTCAATAAAAAAAAAAAAAATAAAAAAATTTAATTGTTATAAACTTCGGCTGAAATGTCACAGTTGAGATATCATACTCATAAACTCAAGTTTACATACACACACCTTAAACCCATAACATTAAGAAAAAGATGTTGAGTCGATCCATGAGAGATTTTGAGATCTAATGACTCTAATGAGTCTTGATTCCATTGAAGACCTAATTTCCCGTGCAAACTCCTTGTTCAGTTTAATTATACGATGGTAAAAATTGTTAGAGCTGCTAAACACTGATTCACATATGGAGATTAAGCTTCGCACAAACCAAAAAGATGCCTGTACGAATCTAGGAGAGTATATGTTTAGCGATTTCGATGCGCACTTTGTTTAAATCGGCTAGTATCAGTAAAATGTTATCAAAAGTAAAGCTTAGCACATTGATGATTTTGATGTGAGTTAGAGGTCGGCTTCGGACTGAAAATATCAGTTAACAGCGATCTATCTTAGTGAAATTATGGGTCTTGCTTTAAACATTGATTTAGTTGCTTCACTACTTGCCCAGCCATAGTATATATATTTAGCAATTTACTAGTTGTCTAACATTCTAATGGTTTTACACATACATACTGTAGATCTTTAAGATATTTAAAAAAATGAAGTGAACGTACTATTCTTGAAATATTAAAGTTTAGTGACGTAATTAAGCGATAATTATCCAAAAGTTACCCCAGGTAGTACACTTCATACCGAATATACATACCTAGATCGGTATATATGTCTGTGGGTTGACTTAATAAAATTATTTTTAGAAGTTTCATAGAAAATATTTTAAAAGACTTCTTTAGTGAAATCAGTATATACCTTTCATTCGTCTTATCCTTTCAATTACTTTAAATACGTGTGCTATTTTATACAACTTAATTCTTCAATCACGGATTTCAACTCCACTTAGTTGAGTTGAAGTTAATGCAATGCAATCTTATATCTACACAACTCTTTTTTGATATTACCTGTTTCAATGTCTATTATTCAGTCGAAGTTTCATCAATATTGCCAACCGAGAAACTGAATAGTTGACAGATAAACAGTTGTAATTTCTTTGCTGAAAAATCGAAATAATACAGAACAGCTATTGCCTACGAAAAGGTGAATATATGTAAAAATTTATATTAGTTTTGATTTATATTACGAAACCAAAAAAGCTGGAAGTTTTTACCACCAAATAAGCCAAAGTTTTATAGAAACTTAAATGACTTTTAAACAATTTTTGTTCCAAATTCGAAAGTTATTTTCGCTCAAGTAAGGAATAATTTTGTTGTGATGAGCAGAGATGAAGAAACATTTACACAAACTCTCCGTTTTCTTGCTGACGGTATCTATTTGGTAGCTGTTTCAATTTTTTTGACACTCTAATCAACCTAATTAGAGAGTTGAGTTGAAAACCGTAATACCTTGAAAAAGTTTAAGTATTACCAAATATTTTATTTATGTGTATTTATAATATCTTTATTAAGAAAATTACTACAAAGAATTATTTTTCTTTCTTTTCAGGTAAGTTGCCGTGCTAAGAATAATATTTAAGGGAAACGACAACGATTTGATAGGAAATGTTGTATACCATCAAAATTGAATCGGAATCAAGTTCAATCTTCTAAGTTGAAAAATGTGTATGAAAATTGCTTATTGCTAAACACCAAAATGGAAAATAAGTTCTCGAATCCAAAAAAAAAAAAAAAAAAAAAAAAAAAAAATAAAATAAAATAAAATAAAGAAAACACGAATGCTTTTTGGACGGCGAAATGCTCATGAAACTTAGACCGTCAAACTAACAGCTTTAAACTTTTGTGACATATTACAACTGAATTATGACTTCAAGACAAAATTGAAAAAAAGAAGAAGAACTCTTCCAAAAATTTAACAAAGGATTGTATAATGACCATTTGTTTCTCAAAACAAACTATCGCACTTAAAAGAGCCTATAAATCGCCTCCAAATTCACGACTTTTCATTATTTATTTTATTCAAATATGCCTTTAATTGATATTTAATTCCCACTTTAGCCAACGTAATGCGCAAAAATGTGGCAGGAAAGTTTGTTACCACTTTGTTGCCGTTTATGAGACGCGTGTGCATGCAAATTGTGGCAAATTAATAAATGTTGCAAGTCTGCTGTGTAACGTATGAGTTGCTTGCAAAGCAACTGCGCCTGCCATACGCCCATAGCAAGGAAGCTGAGCACACCCCACCTAGCTGTTGCAAGTAGTTTTCCGAACGCAGCTGTTTCTGCGCCATGTGCCACAAAAGCGCGCGCCCCACGCCACATTGCCGCCCAAGATTTGCTTGCTGTTGATTACTTTTAGCCGTGTGCTACGCTGTGTGTGTGTTGCCTTCTGGTTGTTTTTCAGTGGCGACAAACTAGTGCCGTTGTTTGCCGTTACTTATGTACTCCGCGCTCTCGTTTGTTTAGTTTTTGTTGTTGCGCCAAAAAAAAAAAAAAAAACTCTCTAAATTGGCAACCAAGTAAAGCAAGCAATTTGCAATATAAATATATATATATATGTACAAGCACGTGTGCGCCTACTAGCTGCCTACTGCCATGTTGCAAGTTGCTTTGCATTTTGTTGCAAGTTTTTTTGTTTTATGACAAACAGGCGGCTTTTGGAATTCATTTCATTTAGTGTTCAACGTTTTTCATGTTTTTCTCTCGAATTTATTTGCTGGCAATTGCAGCGGTTGCCGCAACCGATTTCCCCCAAACAGTCCCCAACAAATTGTGGCGCGTACGTGAAAAATCGCGTAGACGACGAACGGTAAAAACAAATAAGGCGGCGCAGTTGTGGCGGGCGCGTGGCAAGTCTAGTCTTCCGTTTTGGGTTGTTGTTGTTGTTTTGCTTGTTGCCTGCCGTATTTAGCTTTACACAGGCGTGTACATGGTCTCCGTTGCATGACCTCGCTGTCCCCCCAGTGACTTTGTCGTTCAGATGCTTGCAGCGTGTTTTCTGTCTGCTCTGTTGCTAGTTTGTCGTTTGTTGCAAATTACATCCGCCCTGCCGATTTCAGCGTCTGAAGGTTGCAAACAATAATACTAATAACAACAAAGCTGCTGTAGCAAATTCGGCAACCAGTCGAAATCCCAAAAGTCTCGTTGTTGCAGCGTCGCAGCGACAGGAACTAAAATGGCCGCAACAACTCTGGGGAATTATTTAAGGCAGCGGAAGAAATGCGCGTCAGTCTGGTGACGCATAGTGTAGCGGAATTATATCTCGTAATAAATATCTTTAGAGACACCAGCGCCTTTTGCCATATAATATGGGGGGGTTGCTGGAGCAATTTGAATGAAGGCCTTTCGGCCATCTATCTGCGCACAAAATCTTATCTTTGCTATTCATTCTAATAAGCAATAATTTAAGATCTTTATAAAGTTCTCAATAGTTGATATATTTTTGGGTCCGTTACTAAAACCACTGTGATTTGTTATACCCAAAAATAAACTATAGAATCGATAGCGATAAGCATTCAGTGAACGCTGTTCAGTCATAGAAAACTTATTTTCATAAGAGACGTGTATCTATTAATAACATCGAAGTAGTTGAGAAAACAGTGCTTGAAAATCGTTCATGTTGGCTGCGGAGAGATAGCAAAGAGCTATGTACCTGTCATCGCTCGACTCAACACAGTTTGGTTAATGTTTTGGGCATGAAACATGATAGTCCTGGACCAAAATTCCTGAATATTTTTMAAAAAAAAAAAAAACGTTGACGCTATATTCATCAAATGAATCATTACTGGTGATTAGACGTGGGTTTATGAATATGATGAGGAAACTTAACCCAATCTTAACATAATCGAAACTGTAACCGAAAAATCAAAATTCGCTGAAGGCACTGAAGATCATCCCCGCCGAGGCTTGTACTTATAACAGCTGTATTGAAAATTGGATTGGTCATTGGTATATTTGCGTTGATGCAAAAGGAGACCATTTTGTAAGCTATTTATATTAAAATACTGGAAAATTTTGGTTTTTTAGAAATTCGGGTGAAATTTGATCAGATGGTAGACGTCATCGATTCATCATTTCTCCGCTTAGTATTTTGGGTGCTTCTCTAGAGTCAAGAAATTTATTTATTGTAGCTTAAGTAAAGTTAGAGAATTGAAATTAATACAGATTTGTATGCGGATACCTCATTAAAGTCGCATAATTGCTTTCATCAATGCTGTATAGCACCAAGTTGTATGGTTTGTTCGATTCGCTACTGTCTAAAGTTTGAAGAAATGTGAACAGTCAAATGGCTTCCCTAGAAAAGCATAATAAGAAATCGATTAAAAGACGATCGTGCTCATTTGTGAGAGAATGGGAAGGGATTGGTGCTCCTGTATCCTCTTGTGCTCTACAGCAAATTTGCTGGGCTTCGCGGAAGCTTAGTGAGCATTATCACAAACACCTTTTTGGCCCAAGATCGATCGTAAGACATCTAGTAATCTCTCTGCCTCACTAAGGCTAGCGTCTCACTAATTGTGGCATTTTTAACTGGCTATTGATCTATTGGCGACCACGGAGTAAGGCTGTATGGAAGAAGATGAGGCCTTTCTTCCTTCTTGACTGTCCCGCGTTTGGGAGACTTAAGCACTTGGGAGTGCATATCTTCAGACATTCCACCGAGAACACAGGAGTTCTTCTTGTCTATGGCCTGACGGACGACTACATACAGTATGTAGTTCGTTTTTTAAGACTAAAATAACATCATGTGCCCTACTGTGCCATCTCAACCTTTTATAGGCTACCATCGAACTACTATCCACGAGCTGTTGCATATTCCACACACAACCAACAACGTGCCACATGCAGAACCATGCGCAGGCATCATGCTCTGCTATTTTTAAGTTTTCTTGTGCAACTCCCTTGACTTCGAATGCGTGCACCAAATTCGCCTTTACTGCTGCCGCGTTTATTGCTGTTGTTGTAGCATGGCAACGCTTGTTTTAAGTTGTGTTGCCCGTTGTTGTGCATTTAATTTGCGCAGAGCACATACACACACATACACGCAAGAAAGTGTACAGCACTATTAAATTGCAACTTGCAACATGCGCAAAGACATTGTTGCCGCCGCTGTCGCTGCTGGTGGCAGGCAGTGCAACATTCGGTGAGGATGCGATTTTGGATTTGCGCAATTTGTGCGCAAATTTGTGAATTGTGCGAGAAGTTGTCAGGCTGTCAGCAGGCTGGCGCGACGTGCTGTTCCCCGCCACCTCATCCCGTTCCCCTCTCTCAAATCGATATTCGCTGTTAAGTGACAGCGAGTGCTGTTGCTGCACTTCGAAACAAAACAACGGCGGCTAAGGAAGTAAGTAGTTTGCAAGTTGTTATTGTTGTAGCAATGGTTGTATATTGTTGGTGGCGCTGCTGTTGCTACTTTTGAAGGCCGTCTATTGTGCGCCGGCAGAGAGATAGTTTGCAAAGATTGATTTCTGCTGCACGATTTGTTGAATTTATGAAGAAAGTTGGTCGTTGCGCTGTATGTATATGCGTGTGTGTGTGTCTGCAACTCATTTTGAGTTTTGCAAGTTAAAACGATTTCTGGCTTCCATCGAACTGCAGCTGATGGGGCTGGTGAAGTGGTCGTGTGGCCTGGATGGCTCTATTGCATTTTCGTGTTTTCGGTAAATGGAAGATTTGTTCGATTTCAAAATTGTCTGAATGAGAATTTAGTGAAATTCGTTGTATGTCTGGTGCAGCGGAGTGCACTTCTAGGAAGGAAACACATCTCGGTCGTGAAGTTGGGAAACGGCCTCAGGTTTGTGTTTACGTTGAGTGCTTTCGATTGGAGATGGTGAGTACAGATTGATGTCTTACATTTGTTAAACGAGTATTCATCAATTATTTGCACTCAAATTTCGGTTATGCCCCAAGGCAGTGAATATTCAATGCTTTCATTTGCATAAACGGGGTTAATCAATATTCACGATTTTCTACTCTTGATTACAAGGACTCGAGGAGTTTAGGAAATGATGAAATATAGAGTATTTTATGGAGCCAAAAATAACACAATTTCCGTCGAAGCAAAATAACAAGATGATAGCTTTAACTGCGCCGAAGTTCTAATTCCCATCACAGATTTATTTCTTATAGCAAAAAAGAGTATAAAATGATCTTGATTAGATTGGATGGCAGCTACATGCTAGTGTTCTGACCTAAACAATTAAAATATTGGAATTCGATGATTGTTGCGCTGTCCTAGCTGGTTTGAATGGCGCCTATATACTATAGCGGCCTGATATCCGCTGTTCAGACAAATGAGCTGGCTCTCGTAGAGAAAACGACGTATGCAATTTCAGATCGATATCTCGAAAACTAAGATACTACATATGTAGTTCACGAAGCTCTAAGCAGAATATATCCTGTTCAGTGTATAAACATGCTTTTACAATCTATATCTCCTCCTGATCCCACAAACTGCAATCTGCGCATATAATAGATCAACAATTGTTTGAGAGAAAACAACAAATATAAAATCT
Source organism: Bactrocera latifrons (assembly GCF_001853355.1). Lineage (NCBI taxonomy): Eukaryota > Metazoa > Arthropoda > Insecta > Diptera > Tephritidae > Bactrocera > Bactrocera latifrons. The sequence continues at coordinate 519,931 of NW_017537390.1, read as the reverse complement.
TTAAGTCGGCTCAAACGGTGAAAACGGTTTTGCTAAATGTTTGGTGGGATTGGCAGAAAATCGTCTAATATGAGCATCTATCTTACGTCCAAACTCTTAATTCAGACTTTTTAACTCTCAATAATTGAAGCGTCTGAAAAATAAATTCGTCCAGATAGGGTTAAATTTGGCCAACAAGAGAGGAATTCTGGTCCATCAAAACATCGCCAGGTCACACATAGTGAAAAGTGAAAGTGACTTGGTGGAAGCTACAGGTACTTGGCTGGGAAGTTCTTATACATACACCATAAGATGTGGATCTCGTACCAAGTGACAACTAACGGATTTATTTTATAAAGATTTTATTAAAGCGCTAGTAACAGGATTATTTTGAAGCCTTCTATCAAGAAAATTAATTTTTGCAGCTACTGATACTTTTCTGCATTTATGCCAAATGTTCTACGTCATTAGGAATCTACTGCGAAAAAATACCAAAAGTTTTATTTTAAACGGTCAAGAAAAGCCAATGGCCTATTTAGTCGGCCAAAGTGTGGAGGTCGGCGATGTTGTTTCAGCTACATGAAAGCTCGTACACAATAGTTAATTACTGTATTTGCAATGCTGTTAACCAGGAACAAAATATTGTCTCTTGAAAGCATAATATATTGGAATGTCTTTCTCCGATTTAGAAGAAAAGGGATTAAACCTAGCTAAAGGATGGTGCAGTGGGACTGAACTAAATATCAACATTTGTCCGGCATCAGAAACTTAAACCTTGGCAGTAGAGAGATGGAGATGACTAATATGGTCAAATATCATGGCATCACGCTGAATTCAACTCAGCGGTGGAAGCAGCATCTTGACCTGTCAATGGTCAAATCTACTAAAGTTCTAATGGTATGCCATTAGCCGGAAAAACTGGCTGTAAGCCAAGGATTGTAAGGTGGTTGTACACCATAATCGTGAGACCAATTATCACGTATGGAGTAGTGACTTGGGTCTCAAAAGCATGGCAGACTTCGCTGGGCTCCAACTATCGAAGCTGTAACGGCTTGTATATATCTGCGTGTCGGGTGGAATGCGTACATGACCAACGGCAGCACTTGAGGTCGTTTTCGAACTCACACCCCTTCATATAGCTATCGGTCAGATAGACAAACACACACTGCTTTAAATGAGTACAGTAGGGTTTGGAAGTGTAAGGTAATCTCATCCCAACCTATGAAGGCTTCCAAATCGATATTTTTGAGGATTTTTTTGGGAGGGAAAGAAATAATTGATTTAAGCGAAATTTCTAGGGTTTATAGTTATACGAGTATATTTAAACATCATTCACAAATTTTTTGGATACGAAATCCATGATAATCTGACTTTGGGAAGAAATTGTCTGATGCATCTCACATGTGCATTTGTCGGATGGCGGGCAGGATGTAGGGCGCAATTTCTATCGAAAATAAAAATTCAAAGAGATTTGTGTTCAAAAAAAAAAAAAAGGTAAAATTAAAAAAAAAAAATTAAAAATTGAAAAAGTGGTTTTTGACCAAAAAAAATTTTACTTTATGTTGTTTAAAAATATGTTCAAACATGACTTTTCTTGCTTTTTTTTGTAGTTTAAATATAAGATAATTTAATCGCGCGTCAAAATTTTCGCTTTCTGCCCAAGCGCTAATATATCTGACGCTCGCTCACTATTTCCCTTCAAGCTTCGAGAATAATTCGAATTCTCATCTTTAACTTTGGAGACACATTTTTAGATAATTTTTAAAGAAATTTAAGCAAAAAAAAATTTTTTTTTAAGCTTCTAAAGCAGGCTCTTTTCCGAAACAGTACAATCAAGTGCTAAACGTCGGAGGAAATTGCGTGACTGTTGCACCAATTTCCTCCGAACCACACACCAAACTTTCCATATCAGCATATTACGGCATTAGTGTAAAGAACGACTGAACAGTCTATCGGAATGTAACCAAGTGCACCTTATCTGGGTGCCCGGTCGCACACAGCTATAGCTGGGAATTTACTGGCTGATAAGTTTGCCCGCTCCGCAACATTCACTAACATGGTAGGATCTTAACCCGTAATCGCGGTGGGTCGTCATACCATAAAGAAGCCGCTCCGCAAAGAAGAAGGACTAGGTAGGTAGAGGTATTGGCAAGTACTCCAAGGCATGCGCCATGCCAGGTTGCCTGAAACTCCAAAACACCCAGTAATTGACTGCATAGCACTTGCTCCTAAAGCAAGATTCTACTGAACTATATTTAAAACTTTTGAATTCCACTACTTTTTATTTCAATAAAAAATATGTCTATCCTTCCAATCCCAACATATACATATATCAGATAAGTATTCGTATAAATATATACGCTATGTGTGTGTATTAACACTCAACTAACTTTCACTATAGACTGATATATCATTGTCAAAAGAGAAATGAGTGCAAAAATGTTAAATCCCGCCGTAAGGGGACTACCAAAACATGATAGTATATAAGTGATTGTGCACAAATACATATTTATTTAAGTATGTATGAGAAATGTGTGCATTTTTCTGTGTAAGAGTTGAAGAATAACATATCCCTTAGTATGCCATTTGTCATTTGGAGCGAGTGACACCTCGCAAAAATCGCATGGCTCCAGACACGCACTTACACATACACACCTACGCTGACATAACTGTGCACTTGCGGCAGAATATGCTTATGCATTAATAGCAACACAACTCCGCTGACGTGGCGGGTATGTTGCACGTTTCAAAATGTCAGCAATCAAAATGGTACACCCACACACATCAACACACTCGCACTTATTGCCAACAATGGCAGAGGGCAATGGCAAGCAGCGACAATGAGTCGAATGTTGTCAACGCCAACTAAATTGTCGCCCCAAGCGACAAATGCTCGACAACAGCGCTGACAACAAAACATTGTTGTAATGTACGGATAGCTAACGAGATAGACGACAGAGAATCGGACGGAGAGACACAGCGACAGATAATATAAAAAATGTAATAAATTGTTAAAGTGTGTTTTATCAAGTGAAAAAATTTTGAATAAAAAATATATATTTAGAAAAAATTAATATGTACTGGGAAATTCGGAAAAAGGTATAGCTGTTTAAATTAAACTTATAACTTTGACATCGTTTGAAAATATTAGAAGTGCTGGGACAATGCAAATTGTGATCAAAATTAGGCCACTCAAAGTGGTTTTTTGATGAAAATTATTTAAAAATGCTCATTATAACAGTAATGAGATAAAATTTCGATTATTGTTCGAAACTAACAAAAAAACACAAAAACAAAAAAAATGAGCATGTTTATA
>NW_017537390.1:499911-515789 GCF_001853355.1 Bactrocera latifrons | reverse complement strand
AAAAAAAAAAAAAAAAAAAAAAAAAAAAAACACTTATTTAAAGAAATTGAATATTTTGCCATTTGTCTGATACTATGATATGTTTCCAAAACCGTCGATTCTAATATCTTAATACTACGAAAATTTTCTAAATACTTAATAGACGTTATAGAGCCGCATTATTTACGTCTTGCTATATATGTATGTATCAATGCGCCCAATTGTAGGCTATGTGTTATTAATGTACTCATATAAATGTTCCCAAAAGTATGCAAAGTTCTATTTTATGAAAAGGTTGTCGTTACTCCCGATCATACGTATTTCAATAATATACATATTCTAAAATCATAGTATACACAAGTCTAAAACACTAAGTGATTCGGTTAATTTTTGTACATATACATTAATTGCGAACCGCCTAAATGTAAGCCTGTATTATATGTACAAGCACAGGCTTATCACTTATAAGCACTGTAAAAACTGATAAAAAAAAGTAAGGTGAAACTCCCGGGTATCAGAAAGCGGGTAGGAATGTCTATGAAGATTGCTAAGCACGTATTGGTCAAACGGTTAAATTATCTTCCAGTTAATCGTGTTTTTGTAAACAATCAAAAGTGAATTCTTCGGTTTTTACAATGGTTGATTTTGTTGAGCAAAAATTTGCTTAAAATTTTTGTTTGCGAAACAAATAATTATGTGTGAATGCATTCGAGATATTGCGAAAGATCTTTGGTAATCGTACTATTGTCCAAAAAAAAACTACTTTACTACCCTACTTTTTTGCCAAAATCTCTACTCATGTCGTTCTGCAACTACCGCATTCACCTCATTTGGCTCCGTACGACTTCTGGCTGTTCAGCATATTCAAAAGTTCAATGCGCGGTCGCCATGACACTATTAAGGAGATCAAACCGAATCGAAAAAGGTTCTGAATGGTATAGCGAATGTTTGTAGAACTTGAAAAAGTGTGGACAAAATATTTATCGGACAGGGATCAAATTTCACAAATTTATTTTTACCCTTGGATCAAAGTAGTAAATACGTTTGAGCTTGAAGATTCTGCTCACTTATACACTTTCAATCTAATCTCTTCTGATCTTTAACAAAGTGGCAGCGTAAATATGTTGAGCGATTTACAAGAGATGCTAATTACCTTCCCATTACTACGGCATTTTTCTCAATTAATATTTCTTTCCTATGAAATCGTCATCGAAAGTAAATAGTGGGGACTTTGAACTGGTAAGTTTCTATTATCCCCATTGTATGTATAATCACCACTCAAATACCTGCCTTCTCGATACACAGAAACACCTCAAACGACTAACATTAGAATGAACGAAAAATGTTTCTGCCACTTTACAAACAAAATTACACCACTGTTCACCAAAATCTGCCGATTTCGGATATTTATATGCACAAGCAGTTTTCTCGCGTTTGTTGTGATTGTTAAAAATATTTTCATTGCATGCGCGCTGTATCAGGAATACCGTGCGCCGTTCCCTTAACTGCAACTTTGTTGTTATTTTTTACTGTTGCAACATTGCTTGCTTTTATTAGTAGAGTCTGCTGCCACATCTGCTTCTGAAGTACACATTCAACTTGAACTTGTCACAGCTCTCATAATTCTTTTCTGCTTTCTTTACGCTTCCATCACGCTGCTTTTATGATGTCCTTACACTGCATGCACACACATTGACACGTTGTTGTGCGCATATTTTTCTATTTCACTGTCATCTGCTTATTTTTCACCCCTTTAGTGGCAATGTTATTTTTTATTTCTTCTCACCTTTTTTTTGTTGCTTCGTTACTATTTGCGCGCTCTAAAAAGCTGTGTAAACACTTGAAAAATGCAGCAACATTCTTTGCTAATTTGAGTGTGAAAAGCTTTGAGGCAAAGGAATTTTTAGGGTGATTTCAAATAGAATTGTTTTTGTACGAGCTATTTGCATTCAGTTGGGAATTTTTATTATTTTTTGCTTTTGTTATTATTTTATTTTTCAGAAGTAACGCACAGGGCGTATGAGTGACATTTCTGCACACAGTTTAATTATGAAAAATGTGTTAAAATTTTTCGCATTACTGTATTATTATTATTTTTTATTTTTACTGTTATTCCGCTTGCTTCCACATTTTTATGTCTCTTTGCATTTTTTAATTTTTAATTACACACTTAAGTATATATACTAGTCTGAAGAAGGGAAGGTCGGTGCTGTGACTGTGAGTGTGTTCCTGCTGCCATTATTTTACACACTAATTAATATAGACTCAGAAAATACTCCATGGCAAATTTCGTGAAGACAAGATATCTTAAAAAACTTTTTCTTACAAGTACTTATAAGTACTTACAAATTTGTTTGTATGGCAGCTGTAGGCTATAGTGATCCGAGACGGAACGGTTTCTTTGGGTAGAACATTATTTATTATTATTATCTAATCCATGCCGAATCGTGAAGATATCTTGTTAAATAAAAAAACTTTTCTATACAAGAACTTATTTTTGATTGACAATTTTGTGTGGCAGCTATATGTTATACATAGTTATCCTATATAAGCGATTCCGACAAATGAGCTGCTCCTTGGGGAGAAAAGGATCTATGCGAAAACTCAGATTGATATTTCATATGCTGATATATACAGCCAAGCGGACATTCAAAATTGTCCCAGCTCGCCACGCTAATCATTCATATACAATTTTTATGAGATCTGTAACGTTTCCCTTTCTGGGTATTACTAACTTTGTGGCAAGCTTAATAAACCCTATTTAAGGTAAAAATTATAAAAAAAATATTCCTTCCCATTTTTTTATAATTACTTTCACCACTCCTGCTCTCTTGTATACTTTCGCAACATTTGTCCATTAAGCCCTACTAGATAGTCTTTAGTTCTAGAAGAAAATATCTGAAAAATTGCTGCAATTATAAGAGCGTGAAAATTTAGTAATTTGTAGCTTCAGCTGTCAGCGTCACACAGGGCGTATGAGTAACATATTGAAAGTTCGTCTTTTTCTAAAAAAATCTCTTCTTATACAATGCTTTCTAAATACCAAAGTATTTTAATGGTCTTTAGCATTTTATGTAAAATAATTATATATATATACACTGAACTCTACGTACATATACATTTTAACATCCTTTAAAATTGAATTTGGATTTAAATATTTCCCTTTCATTTAAATTCTATCTGTCTTTATGGCTTTCAAATTTGTACCCTTGGTATGAAAAAATTTGAACAAATTTTGCGTATTCAAATCACATTTTTATAACGAAAGTGGAAAGAAAAATTGCCGGCCAAAACAAATAAATTTTTCCTTACAATAAAAAAGAAATGTTTCCCCCATATAAAAATTTATTTTTGCATAAAATAAAGAAACCTTCAAAGGGATGCTATCTTTTTGTAATATTTGCATTTCAATGTAAATATATGTGCGTTGTTTTTTAATGTGCAACCTTATTGCCGGCAGCATACAAGCTTTAGTGCTTAAGCGAAGGCGTTTACAGCAAATGGTTTAGCACCTAATAATTTCGTGCGCACACAGAACTGCCAGCGAGCCATATCCCTAATAGGCTGACTATACGTAGGCATTAATATATGCATACCCAATTTTATATGAATATATAAGGATCGACGTTTTATTTGTCTGCATGTTCGTTAAGCCAGTGGGGTAGTCAGAAAAGCTCGTAAACATTAAATTACAATGCGGCCGAAATCAAAAGTAACCCGAAATTTTTCTTCACTTCGATGTGTGTATTTATTAAAAAACTCACGTGTTGCACAGTTGAGCTATTTAGTATGGTTTCATGATTCCTTAAAAAGTTTTGCAGGTTCAAATTTTAGCTTCGAAACCTAATATAAATGGAAGTGAGTCTCTGTAAAAATTGTTCGCTGTTTAAAAATTAATATCAATCAGTAATTGCAAGGACTATCACCATAAAGTTCCCAAATGTTTGTTTAGTTTCCTAGCTGAACAGTAAAATTTGAACTAATTATGATTTTTTAGAAAATATGCAAGGTAGAGACACCCTCAAAGCCTTGGAATTGGTCAATATGTAATGAAACTATTTTTTGTGTTCGTCAGGATCCTGATGATGTTGAGATATCGCAACGACAGCCAAACTTTTGTTGGTAACATTAATAATTTTTTTATAAGTGAAGAATGGTCCTAAATTTTACGTCGCCAGCTTGATGATAATAAATTATAATTATAATTTTTATAAATTGTATAAATGACTGATTTGAGAAACAGCACATCCTAAAAGGCACTCAATCGATTTAAAACATAAATATCGCTTTGGTCTATATCAGAGAGGTTCAAATTACTTTTGGACTGCAAGAAGCACAAACATGTATATAGAGAAGAGGTGCAAACAAAAGGTTTAATTCACATATTATTCAAGTTCTTACTCAGATTAAATAAGTGGACGACAGCATAGACTCAATAGAAACCTAGTAAGAGTCCTTTAACTGAGAATAAATTATGATGATAGCCTCAGTTTTATTGTTTATAGCTTTGAACTGAGCGAAAATAGAGTTTTGATGGCTATAAATGAGCTACTGATTTAATAAAAGTTGCTAAAGTTTTGCTAATTTGTGTCATACATAAAGATTTCAAGAGTACACCAAAATTTAATTTTAAATTTGCTACATCCATTTTAAAAAGTTTTTGTCAATTTTTAATTCAGTATAGACGTATGCAATATGGTTACGGAGTACGGCGACTACATCCAACATTGAAATCCTCCAAAGATAAATAAAGACTTTAAGAAGAATTGGAATTGTTCTTTGGTATATAGTAACTTTGAAATCCACAGACAGAAATGTAGCTTTTGTTATAGGCGAAATCAGCAAAGCCAGTCGAAGATACCTAGATAGACTTTCTAATCATGAAAGCTTACTGACAATAAATTCAATAGACAACAGTATGGATGCAAGACGCTTATAAAGAACTCACATCTTGCACCTTCCAAATAGATTTTAAGTAATTTCAAGAAAATTTTTAGCAAATTGTGTTATAGAAGAATATATTGATTAGTCTGAATGGATCCCAATCAATTCTCTTATGATTCTCATATTTATAAAATTTTCTGACTGTCTTCAGATAGATTGCAAATAAAATTTTTCATCCTTTTGCTGCTTTACCTTACTACATTACTACTGCTACATTCGCCCTCAGAATAATTACTTGTATTTAACCACATACATTCCGAATTTACTTTCACATGCGGCAAGAATTTGTACTTAACATTTATCTTAAATGGTTTAGAAATATGTTAAGCTCGTAAAAAAATTAAAAAAAAAAATACTCTGCGCTAAGTTTTCGTCCGAAGAGATATAGAGTGCTTTGATTATTTGAATCAATATTTCATGGTGTTTCAATTGGTGTTTGCAGACTTCAGAAAATTGTGTTATTTACCATCTTATAGATTTTATAAATAATATATTAAAAGGGTGTACGACTTTTTATGTTGTTAGAACGATTTCTTAAAAAAAATTATTATCTTTCTCGAAGACTTTTTTTCCAAAGATATTCTAGTTACTTTCTAACAAAAAAATTACAGCTGAGAAACTTTTTGTGATTTCACGTCACTGTACATATAAAGTCTGTTTAACGATTTTCGTAATTCAAAACAAATATATATTTTTTTTTCGCTGACGCCGCAACGCAAGCTCATTGAGATTCACAGCGCAACTTGTCCGAAACAAGAATATGTAAAAAGGAGCTAACTAGACAGCTAACCAGTCAGAATATTGGCTACAGCAATAAAAAGTAAATCCCAAAGCAATATTGCACACACTCTTATAAAGGTAAAATTTTAAATAAAAATACGTTTACAATAACAGCAGAAACAATAAAAGGGCGCTCAAATCTGCTGACTTAAAGCGAAAGCGCGCCAATATGATGGAAACTAATCAGCAGAAAAGAATTTAAACAAAATCAAGAATTTGTATGTAATATCGCATATATATATAGGTGTATGTATGTAAGCATTTGTAGAAGCTATGCGCCGCACTTATTTGAAATTGTGAGAAATCTGCAATACACAGCAGGTGAAAATGGTGGCGCATAAGTCGCGTTCTTGACATTTTTATGACCGGCATAAAGGCGAAAAATTATGGCAAATGCGCGCGATGGCCTCGTTGGCCGCGCCGAACATGCCACAGCCGGCGGCAAAACGGTCAGTGGTCAATACACTAGTAAGTAAGCAAGCGACTAGCTGTGTTCTAGTCAGCAGCTTGTTTAGCTGTTGAAATGCACATGTTTATAAAATTTGTAAAATATGCCAATAAGCGTTGAACGCACTTTAAATTAATAACACAGCGCTGCCATTTATCTCCGCCGCAACTAGCGAGGTGCAACGTAGCGGCCCCCGTTAGCAGTTGGTCATTCACACTTGTGTTGTTCTCGTCGTTGTGACTACTTTGTGGTTGTTGTTATTTTAAAATGTTTGTTGTTGTTTTAGCGCGTTTATTGCTGTTCCGTGTGTTTGTTGTTGTTACTTTATGCCACTTATTGTCGTTTCTTAACTTTGTTGTTGCTTCTAAGTATTTGTTGTTATCTTTGGTTCTTGTGATTGTTGTTGTTTTCAATTTTTTTTGCGCCAAGACTTTGTTTTTGAAATTTTCTAAAGTACTTGTTGTTGTTGTTCAAAATGTTTTTGTTGTTGTTGTCGTTGCTGTCACTTGCAACAATTGACGCTGCCTAAGATTTCTTCTCTGCACACACTATCATTACTTTTTATTTGGCGCTGCAATCTTCATTTCGTGGCGCACACTAGTCGCACGTAACATACGTTTCCTTGTGTTGCGCCGCAGAGCGCTGTTGGCCATATGCGTGGGCCATGTGCCGGGCGCGTTGCGATTGAGACATGGTAATAATATTTTATAGTCAACTAGTTTTATGTTAAGCAAACAGGCAGTCAATTGACGGCAAAACGCTTAAGCTCGAACATCAACACAACAACAACAACACCAACACACACACACATGTATGTATATTTGAGTAGCAGTCACACATCGTGCCATTTGCATTTGAATCGGCGCATTTTCGCCCGCTGGCTGCCACAAAATTACAGGCTGGTGGGCTGCGCTCGCAGTTGACGCCCACTTTTTCGCACATCATTTCGCCAAATGACTACGTTTTCCACATCACACACACGCATATGCAGCATTTGTCTATTTTATTGCGCCTCCATTTAATAGTTTGGCTTCGCATATTTTTGTTGCCACAAAGTGATTCCACTTCATTCACAATCGCACTCGTCCGTAGATTTACCGTAATTTATGCACGATTTACATGGCAAATATGAAAGTTTAAACACTTCGTTGTTTGGCGTTTGTTTTTTTTTTTTTTTTTTTTTTTTTTTTTTTTTTTTTTTTTGTGGCAAACTTTCAGTTATGTGGCATTGCAGCTGCCATTATGATATGCTTGCTGTGGCAGGCAGACGCATATTGCATGCCACATAAATCAAAGGAGCAGTGTGCAAAGTACAAAAGACGCAAACGGTAAATAAATGTCTTAGATTTGTATTCATATTCATATATCAGAATAAGGGTGGCACTTAAATTCTCAAAAAATTCTTTTTCAGAGAATTTTCTAAACTTGATTCTCCACTTTGATACCATATAAGGTAAGTATGTGTACTAGCCATAAACATCCACACAACACGGAACATGCGCTAGTAGGAGCGCCCCTTGAACTCTGACTTCCATGCCACACCCTAATCACTTCCGATTTGAGCAAAAACATATTTTTAACTTCCTTCCTTAACCACTTTTTTATTCCTTCACTTCCGATACCAAAATATATAATATCAATAACTTTACAACTTATGACTCGCCCAAATGTCTAAAACCTGCATTTTCCTACCTTATCCCCCTCTCAATACATTTACTTTCTTCACTCTCGAAGAGACACTTCCAATTTGACCAAAATCATATTATCAACCTCCTTAACAATGTTACTACTGCTTCCCACAACAAAATAATTCATAATGTTATTTCTTAAGAACCACCTTAATATCTTAAAATATGCAGTTTCCCCACTTTATGCCAATCTGAATGCATTTACTATACGTTTGCTCACTCTCGAAGAAGTCTCCGAGTTGCTGTTTTCATTGCCTACACCAAAAGTATTTAAATTGGCCGAAGTGTGCCAAAAGTTTGCTCGCCGCCTATCAAATGTGGGGTATCAAAATTGTGCAGCAAATTTGTTCAAAAGTTTTTGGCTCAATTTGATTAAAGGAAAACAGTTGTAGGTTGATTGGAAATGCGAGAATGAAAAATGTGGCAGTAAAATAGCTTACTCACAGGTCTAAATTGTGTGGAGGAAGAAATTATAATTTTACTTTATTATACTCAATGGACACCATGTGGGAAGTATGAAGTGAGTAAGTGTGATAGTAGTTGAAAAAAAAAAATAAATAAAAAAATCGTATTATTTTTAGTAAAATGTGAAATTTAAAGAATATAAAAATTTAATTAAAAATCAGCTGCCTGATATTTTTGAGATAGCTAAGATCGAGTAAAATGGCAAAAATTACAATTTTCTCAAATAAAATTCACATTTCTTATACGTTCAGGTGCTAATAGAAATTTGGACTATACTACAAATGCGTTTGATATTTCAATGCATTTCTGAAATTAACAGAATAAAGTCCGCTCTAAGGCTCGGGGAAGCTGAATATATGAAGGGATCAGGGACATACCGAAATTCTCTCCTCCTTCAATTGCATTCCATTCAGACAGTAGATTGAATTATATATCCAAACTTCGAGATGAGCCAAACCCATTGGCTAATGCTTTAGTATATTCCTAGGATCAAACACGCATAAAAAGAAAAGATAAGCCTGTGCACTAAAGATCAACGTATCTCCARAACAGCTCAATCACTTCGCTGAATAGCTGGTGACTACAAATCTGATGAGCTAGCCAACGTGCACATGGGAATGGAACCGAGTTGGATCTCCATTGAAGTCTTGCGTTATAGCACTGGGCCAATGGACCCACGTGTACTTAACACGCGTTGGTCGACGATCAGCGCATGTGTGACTGCGAAATCCTTTTTGCTTAGAATAGAAGTCAGAAACTGAACCATTTGCCATTATAATTGTTTTTTTTCCGCTGTGGTAAAGGTAAAAATCTTGTTGGACACCAGTTAGAAAATTATATGTAACATATAGACTTAGTTTGGAACAACTTGGTAGCCCTATCTTCGGCGAACCAGAATATATAGCCCATCTGCCAATAGGTGTCTCAACAAATTTGTGATAGGATCAAAGCGCTTTGTGGATTAGAAAGGGTCGTATAATCTATTATATAAGAGTTTTAGGTACCACAACGAACCGGCGTTATAAGCTATACAAGTGAGAATCCCATCAGGATTGGCCCCTTGACCTAACCTAAAGAGATTTCCATCTGATATTTCCATCAAAACGTTTTTTACCAGTTTCTGAATAATTATGGATGTATTAAAATATATTTGAAAAAATACTTTGATATGATGATGTTTTTTTTATCAAAAAAGATAAAAAAAATGTATTGATCGAAACCACCAACATTATTACCATAAAAATCTGGTAGGATTAGATTGTGTAGAATTTCTTCCGGAACCTATATTCTATATTACAGGACAAGTTATCATGAATAATGTTTGTGCCAGAATGCAATATTGCCGAGCTAAAGTTAACAAGAATGGGGCGAACTAAGACTGACTGAAACATTGAACTAGAGAATGGAGTCATGGGTTGAAGATCACGCAAGTGAGGAAAGTTCTCTGAGCGTTATTCACTTGGGAGTGTCCAGAAACTATTCTTTTACATAAAGCTCAAGCAGCTCATGACTTACGGTCATGTTACGGTTACGGTACCAAGTATACTCTAGGTTGCCAAAGAACATTCAGTTGAAGGCGAGCTAAAATGAAAAAGCAAACCCTAGGGTTTTGCGCTGGGTTTGGGACCCGCCACGTAAAAACACCCCCGATAATGACGAGATAACAGCCTCAGATGAGAGACCCACCTTTTTCGCCTTTAACAGCGAAAGCGGTATCTACGCCAATAAAGAAGAATCATAGAATTTAGTAGGTAAGCTTTTTAGTTCTGTTTAATATTAACATCTAAAGAAACTCCCTTTACAAATATGAAGTGTTACGTGTTCTTTGACTCAGTCAAACATTTTTGACAAAAAAAAAAAAAAAAAAAATGTCTACTTTTCTAAAACATTATACGAGAAAAATTTGACATTTCATACATAAATACCTACAAACACTGAGTTTGTGAAATAAATAAACCCACCTTTATAAAAAAAAAATCTAAGAACATTTGTGATAATTTCCGACATGTCCTTGGCATTAATTGGATAAATTACTGACGCAATTAAACCAACGCACAATGGCACGTCACCCACCACACCCCACCACTCACTCATTTTAAAAGCTGTCATAAATATTTTTAAATCTTGGAAAATTTCATTTTTGAGCATACAAACGATATGCAATCTTGTGCACCATACAAATGGAGAACACAAATATTTACCACTAAATAGACTACAACAACACTACATGCATATTACTTTAGCAGCGCTGTAGGCTTCAGTTTGCTGCCTCGTAATTTTTCAGTGTCAACAAGTTATTTGAGGAAGCACTGAATTTAATGGCAAGAAATGTGAGGCGGTTGCGCGCACACTTACACAATATCCACTGCCTATTAGCGGCAACCCAAGCGAGTTGGTGTGTTGAGTGAATTTATGTAGTTGCTTGTGATGCGGCATTTGCGCGCGATTAAGTGGCTTCCGCTCGTTTCGGTTAGTCAATGCATTTTATTTCAGGCATTTTATATTTATTTATGTGCAGCTGTGTATAATATACTGTGTATATGTATTTGTGCTGCCATAAATATTTTCATTAAGAAATATTAAATAACAGTTTTGAAATTTTAGTCGGATTATTAAGTGCAATTTTAGCATTTTCGAATTAGTTTTGAAAGACAAAATTTGTTTTTAATAATTTTTAAATGAAAGTTTTAGCATTTTTCATGTATGTCATACTTGTAAAATATTTTTGAAATTTTTGATGGGGAATATAGTGGGTACGTTAAGGGGTTAGGTGGGTTTCAGAGGTACAAAAGAAAGGTATTTTTACGATTTTTTTTTTAATACCAGCAATCATATATTTCAAAAATATAATATGTTATATTAAAGGTATATTCGAGCAATATCTCCTGAAATTTCGATACAAAAATGTTGAAAATTCCGCCGTTGAGACCGCATTTCCCTGGGTGTCTCTCAAAAAAGTGCTCTCGCCGTGGACAGTATAACTTATTATTGGTTCATATAAGCATATTCTGTTAGTACATATCTAAATCTCGTTTTTGAACGTAGGAAATAAAAAAAAATATTAAAATTGTCCTTCTTTTCTCTTTCTGGTCAGAAAAATGAGTCGTAATGAAATAAAAAAAATCCTTCGTTCAAAAACTAGATAATATTATTTCAAAAACGTGTACACAATACGAAGTAAATCGGTCGATAACTTTTCGAGAAATCGTGTCCACCGACTTCAAAAACACAGTTTCGAGAAAACGCTTTTAAAGACAAGGCACTTAGCGCAGCTAGCCTTGAGTGCACAAGTTCTCAAGGCTGTATCTCCGAAATTATTTCTCAAATCAACTTTAAAATTTAGGACTATATTCTAGAGGATTGTAGAATATAATAAGAAAAAAATATTGATTTTTGGAAATTTTCAAACCCTCCTAACCTTCTCATTTAAGCGTTTTCAAGTAGGTTTTAATGGGTAAGCTCGAGCGTTGCTATGCAGCAGAATCACTTTTTGTAACTTTTTGCTTGGACGTAGCAAACGATTCAGTGCAGGTGGAAGAGTTCTTCATAATTATTAAAAGCTATCGAAGGAATTGGATGATGCCGGAGAATAAACCGCAGCCTACAGTTGAAATCAACAACCAAACGGTTGCATGGACAAGGCCAACACATTTAACGACGAGCCACCAGTCCTATAGGATTGTGTTCTGCCAGGGACGAATGAAAGAAAAACGTCAAAAACCGACAAAAGGTACCGCAAAAACTGACGGCTGAAGAAAGCCAACGGAAAAAGTTAGCACCAAAAGCCAACCAGGGGCTGTTATAATGAAGCCAATAAAGGAAACAGCTACGCAGATGTTCTCAGGACTATCAAAAAGAATTTAAATTACAAAATAGAATTAAAAATATGAAGAAATCGGAAATAACAGCAGGCGTACCTTTACTGGAGCTGGAAAAATGCCAAGCGGCAAGCCTGAATTTCGTCGAAACTCTAAAGAGCACATTAAGACAGATCGCATCGGTAGCAGACCTTAAACCAAAGGTGACGGTGGAGATTAGAGACCTCGATTCGCTAACGACAAAAGGAGAAGTCATTAAAATCATAGAGAACGCCCTTTTAGAATCGAACTCCAAAATAAAAATCTCTCTTTTCAATACTGGATATCAAGTCAGAGCGAGATAAAGCAGTTATACTTCGTAGACAGAAGAGAGTTAAATTCGAGTGAATCAGTTGCAGGCTACGATTAAAGAAAAGCATTAAAAAATGTTTCCGGTGCTTTGGACCAGGACACTTAGGATGGTATTGTAAAGGACCAGCTAAATTAGGGCAAGGTATAAGAATAAAATGCGTTCAAACGGGATTTTTAAATGCAAAATTTCCTTTTTCACCTCATGTAACAAGAAAAATTCATTATTCCTTGAACTATCACTCTTTCTGCCTCTTTCAAATTTAGTGCCTGTTCATAATTTGTTTGACTGCAGTTGAACTTAATTAGGCCATGTGTGTGCAGTGCAAACAATCGCCCATTCGATCATCGCTTGCACACGAACTAACGGTACGGCTGTGAGGCAATTTAGTCCCAGCGCGCTCACGTGGCAGCGCTGGTATGCGTGTGCGTGCGTTCGCAATTAGGACTCGGCATGTTTGGCTAATTACAACAACAATACATTGCTTTCGCACTGCCAACGCATAAATGTCACAAATGAGTGGCAGAATCGAGAAATACTGCAGCGGGTACCGTTATTCTACACACAAACATGTGCGCTCGTGTGAGTGTGGGTGCGTGAAATTAATTACGGTCGCATTTATCACAACAACACATAGCGTGTTCGCGTTAAAACAAAGCAATTTGCATCCGCCATTTGCCCAACACTTGCAACATTTGCATTTCGAGGCAATTTCACTTGAGCTCACGCCGTCAGCAGTCAGCCCCCAGTTGCAGTTGCTGTTGCCGTTCCTGTTTCCTGTCAATTTGTCTTTCTGAATTTCGAGCGAACTTTTATTTTTTTTATTTGTATTTCTGCTTTTTGCTGTTGTTGTAAATAAACTTGCGCTCACACCTTTTAAAGCATTTTGCGGTTTGTTTATGCCCGCTATAATTTTTTCGTCTGCTGCATGTCTGTTGGCGGCGACTGCGGCGGTGGCAGGCAGCATATCCCGCTGTGTGGCAATTGTCATAAATTGTCTGCGGTCTTTATGGCTCCATATGACGCGCCGGCCAGCAGCTTGCGTCGAAAAGGTTAATAGCGAGCGCACAAGTGCAAGCAAGCAGATGCTTGCAACATACGTGAATAATACATATGTATGAAAGCACGCATCAAGTGACCTGTTGCGTGCGGCAATGTGGCATTATCATTCGCACTTTCATTTCTTGCCTCGAATGAATGCCTTTGTTTTGCAAATAATGACCCATATATGCCAAACGAATGCGAATTATAATAGGCGTGTGGTGCGCAGATCATAGCTTGTGCCTGTCTGTGGTGTCTTCCACCTGAGAATTATTTGACTCGCTTTATTCTTAATAGATGGCGGATCGTACATTTTTATGGCTAAACTCAACCGCAAGTTTAGTATTTCCTGCTGTGAGGTAAACACAATGAAAATATTTTAGGAAAAATTTAAGCAGCTGTGAAAGATTGTGCCTATTGCAACTTCCTGGAATATTTTAATAAGCCAAAAACTACTTTTTTAAATAGTATTACAAAAACAATGATACTGTTTGGCAGATAAACAACAGTTTTGGAAACAAAGTTTCATCAGGTAATGGATGATAACTATAAGATTATATTTTCTGTAAACTAGGACTCAAGACTTTGAAAACGTTCAAAAAGTGAAGGTTTTTTCTTTTAAGATTTTTGAACCCATTTATTTCTGAAATATGTTTCAATTCGTCTTATTTTAGAAACTGTTCACCTTATTTTGACTAAGAGAGGAAAAGGCCCCTAAAACGGTTTGCTCAAGTCAAAAAATCGGTGGGACTCTTCTCTGTTGAAATCTTTACTTTTTGTTGTTATAACAAATATAAACAATACTATGGTAATTTTCTAAGAAAATGCAAACAAAAGGAGAAGACTCTACTAAACGATTCAAACTCGCTTTGATTTAGAGCTGTTACTATGAACGAAAAAGCAAAATTTTCGAACCTGGCCTACTATTGAAACTAAATTAAAGTAAAATTTTGTACCAAATATATTCGATATTAGTTCTAAAAACCTGAATTTTGTATAATTGGATGTATTCTTTATTTATATAGTAATGGATCTAAATAACCAACCCTTAAGTTATATTATTTACCTAAGGTGAGTCACTCGTATAATCCAATATGAGCGAAAAATAGTAAGATTTTGTTCCTAATTTTAAAATTCTCCCGATTAACGGGAGTAGACTTATGCCAACGTTTTTTCCAATCTTCATAATTATTGTTAAAGTCAATCTCCGGAATAGCCCTCAATGTAAGAAGCGATTCAAGTTTAATGTCTTCAATTGGCTCAAAACGGTTTTCCCGGAACGGACATTTGAATTTACCGAATAAGCTTCACGCCTGGAAAATCAACAATTGAACAGATATTCAAAATGCGCCAAAATTTGGAAAGAACCAATGAAAAGAGGATCGACACACACCACCTCTTCGTCGATTTCAAAGCTGTTTTTGACCGCACGACAGCTGTCTTTATGTCACTTTGTGCCGAATTTGGTGTCTTCGGAAAACTAATATGGCTGTGTAAACTGTATTTGAGTAATATCAAAAGTCCCTCTAGAATTGATAGGGACCTTTCCGAGCCGTTCGATACCAAGCAAGATTTCAGACAAGGCGACTTCCTTTTGAGCTGCAAAGCTGAATAGAGAAGGTAAAATCTTCTATAAGAGAGTACAGTTGCTTGGCCATAACACTCACGCCGTTAGTTCTAGAATAGTTCTTAGAATAACCCTTGACAACAGGTACTACTTCGAACTAAGTAGGAAATTGAGAAATCAAGTCCAAGTTCTACATATCACTCATCATCCCCGTCCTGCTATATGGTGCAGAGGTATAGGCGATGCCAATGCTGATGAGTTGAATTTTCAAGAGAAAGGTTCTGCGAAAGATTTACGAGCTGTACGATATTGACATAGTTCAAAGAATTAAGAGACAGTGGCTATGTTGGCTAGGTAATGTCGTCGGAATTAATGAAAACAATCTAGCTCTAAGATTATTCGACGCAGTACCTGCCGTGGAAAGCAGAGGAAGAGAAAGACATCCACTCCGTTGGAAGGACTAGTTGAAGAAGGATTTAGCTACAATTTGAATCTCTAATAGGCGTTGTTGCCAATTCCGCTTTAGTCGCGTTAACGGTGCCCACGCCGAAGAAGAAGAGCCCAAATTTTTTGGCAATGCTTTTATTTTTATACTCTCGCAGCAAAGGAGAGTATTATAGTGTGATTCACATAACGGTTATTTGTAAGTCCTAAAACTAAAAGTGATCAAGGTGACGAGTAGAGTTGAAATCCGGATGTCTGTCTGTCCGTCTGTCCGTCCGTCCGTGCAAGCTGTAACTTGAGTAAAAATTGAGATATCATGATGAAACTTGGTACACGTATTTCTTGGCTCCATAAG
>NW_017537390.1:470277-499521 GCF_001853355.1 Bactrocera latifrons | reverse complement strand
ACCACGCCCACCTCCCATACAAAGGTTATGTTGAAAATCACTAAAAGTGCGTTAAGCGACTAACAAAAAACGTCAGAAACACTAAATTTTACGGAATAAATGGCAGAAGGATGCTGCACCTAGTCATTTTTTTATATTTAAAATATTTTTTTATATATAAAAAAACCATATCTCAGGAAGTACTCGACCGATTTCAATGAAATTCGGTATATAATATTTTCTTAAGACCCTGATGACATGTATGAAATATGGGCGAAATCGGTTCACAACCACGCCTTCTTCCAATATAACGCTATCTTCAATTCCATCTGATGCTTTCTCTGTATAATATATACATTAGGAACTTTACACAAATTCGGTATTTGAGCTGAGATATCCCTTGTGGAAAAGTTGTCGTGATCGGACTATAACTTTTTAATACAATTAAAATAAATGAAAATACAATTCAATACTCAAAGTACACAAATTGATCTAAACTAATTAGTTTTGCAGCAAAATAAAAAAATATGTAAATGACGAATAATGAAATCTCGATTATCACTTTATCATGCGAGAGTATAAAATGTTCGGTGACACCCGAACTTAGCCCTTCCTTACTTGTTATAAGTAATTTTATAAGTAAAAGCACTGAAGCTATCAATAAGCTATCAAAAACTATAATAATATTCACGAAGTCCCAGAAATTGCAGATATCTGATCTCCAAATGTGGTAGTAGAAACTCGAGAGAAAGGTGGTAGGTATCCTACTATTAATATTATATATTACGAAGTTGAAAGATCGGGAAGTATGGGATGTTTTGAGAAAATCAATAAACATTTGGTTCACACCTAATAGCCACAATCGACAGGCATACAGTAAAAGAAACTTCAACGCTGGAGTATCTGGAGTCTGTCTGGTTGGAAAAGAATTTCACTCAGATACGAGTACGAGCGTGTAAAAAGTGTATCTGCTTTCGTTTTCATAAATCTTTTGAAGGCTATCTATTCAGGAAGATCATTTGAAATGAATACAGATGAAATTGTAAAAAGAAAATTGGTATGCAGGGAAGAGGGTCTTGTCTTACACGGTACGCGTTGAGCTGGATATTTCAAATTCCGAACAGTCAGAAATGTCATTCTTGTTAAATGTCATGTTATGTCATTTGCAGTTAGAAATATTCTCAGCTTGAGCATTCTTAAGGAAAATTGTTTGAGTTTGAACTGTACGATCAAAATCAAGTTCTTGTATGAAAACTCTTTATTGATTAAGGGTGTTGTAACATTGGTGCAACGAAAGTTCAGTCTTTCTCTCTCTATATATATATATATATATATATATATATATATGGTTTAATATATCTTATCAAATGGTTTAATATATCTTACCAAAACGTAGTACTTTACAACGTCGTTGTTAATCCAATCCAGTGATACCAGTATCTAAAACCAACTTTTTGCCTCAAATTAAAACCTGTAAAGGTATGCGCGCAGACATATTTTGCCGGCTATTATCTTTTACCGCCATCACATTGGCTCATAACAATAATCATAACAATGAAATTTCATTGCATGATTTGCGATTTTACATTTCATGTTATTGATGATGACTTTTATACGCGCATTGCCAACTTTTATGGCTATTTACGGGCAAACACCTTTGCTGGTTTGACAACAAAAAAACGGCTACAATGAATAAATAAACCAAAGTGCAAAAGACGAGCACGAGCAGAAATCACAACGCAATAACAATAAAAACCTTTTAAATTGTTAGTGATACCAGCGCGATTGATCTAAGAGCTGCGTGTAGGCTGGTTAAATGGCGAAATATTGAATCGAATTACCAGGTAAAAAACGAGAATGCGAATAATAACGCTTAAGGCCGAGGCAGAGCTGACACTTAGAATGGATAAAAATCACTTAAGTCTTTTTGTTGCAATATAATAATAGAATTTTGAGGTTAACTGCTGAAGAATAATGATAAGCTGCTTCGGACGATTAAGTGAGCGTAAGTTTTAATCCGAAAAATAAAAAAATACAAAAAAAAAACATATACGTAGACTTGCGCAAATCTTTAATAATTCCTTTAGCGATCACACACTGTTATCGATTATTATTATTTGCCCCAAATGACAAATTTCATCTCCTCATTCTCGCCGCAATTACTTTGCTTTCCGAAGCGTGCCTACTCGCATGAAAAGCAATATTCTTTTAGTGTCAATTACTATCATCATTACTCCTCTTTATTATAATTGATATAATTATAATGTATTGCACAATAAAATGAAATAAAAACGCAAAACTAGTAACGACAGTGGCTCCTCGTTGATGCTAGAGTAAACTGCAAAAGAATTCATCACATTTTTATGTGAAGCCCCTCACCACACCTCTTCTCATGAATAATAATATTTTTATGCTTTTTCGCTGCTGTCTAACTGTCAGCAAAAACGAATGTTGTAGACATTACATGGACAGCTTACAGACACTGCTTATAAACGTTAACACCAGTAGATAGTTGTAGAATGGCGGAGAAAGAGAAATTCAATAAATCCAGACAGTAGCATAAAGATGAAATTGCCGCAATATTGGATGAAAGCGTAAAAGCACTTGAAAATATTTGCGAAAATTTATGAAAAATTATTAGCATGAGCTCTGCAAATTTCTAATGCTAAAAAAGTTGTGAACGCATTAAAACGCTTGAAAAAATTAAAAATTTAGTTTCTGAAATATTATTGGTAAAAGTTTTAAGCAAACAAGGTCTTTATAATACTGTTTTGCTTAGAAACGCATGTTAATGCATGAAAACGCATGGAAAGTAAGTTACAATTTAGCGGTTATGACACGCACATAAACGCATGAAAACTTATAGGAAGAAAATTAGTTCTTACGTTTCCAAATACTTTTTTCAAAAATGCAAAAATTAAATTACCTTTTTTTTTTTTTTTTTTTTTTTATTTTATAAAAGCTTACATAATTATACAATTATTATACAAACTAAAAAATACGCAGCACTAGCATCATGAGCTATCGGCCGGTAATAATTCCTTTTAATATTTCAAAATGCATAGAAACGCATGCGTTCTGCAATCGCATGATTAATTGTTTGATAACAAAAATACATTTCGAAAATAGAAATCCATAAAAACGCAAAAGAACGCACGTAAACGCATGACAACGCACGAAAAAATTTGCACATTTCAACAACCCCGAACACATTCGTATAGCTCACTTAAACATACAGTGAAGTATGGAAAGCAGCAAATATGCAATAAATTCTTAAGAAACCTTTTGTTGTTGCACATACACATTACATAAACCAACTAAAGTAGCGGTCATCAACCGACACTACAGCGCTCCAACAGAATCTACTCAAATTCCATTATTTGTTATCTTTGTTGGCATTACTATCGAAAGTATTGTTGTGCTACATAAGGATAACAATAACAATGACAATAAAGTATGAATGGCAACCTTGCTACAAACGCAGGGAAAATGTTGGCCACTACAGATAACTGTCAGGACAGGGATATATGTAAATGTGTGGGCGTACACGTGGGCGTCGAGAGTGTAACACTTACATACATATATACGGAGAAGAGCATGGTCTGTTGCGCGGGAGCGACCGTGAAAGCGAATTGGCGAAGGAGGTGCCAATAAGTCTGCGAAGCAATTTCGAGCCGACACAGCAAAGCCAAGAAGACAGTATATCGCAAGAATGCAATAAATAACAGTTAAATGGCATTGTGAGCATTTCTTACCACCCAACACAGAACCTGCGAACGAACAGACAAGCAAGCAAACGCAGCATGCACAGAGGGTCTTAAAGAGTTTGGGTGTATTTGCTAGCGAAGGGTGAGAGGCACTTTTGTCCAGCTCACGAACGAAATCGTAATGAATTCGCTCTTCACCCAACAATTTCTGGCTGCAAATAATAATTGAACTCGAAGTAAGAATTCATAATTCCAACGTACGACTCACACAACAATAACAGCAACAATAAAAGCAACACAATATTAATACTATTAAGTGGGGGTTTAGTGGTCATTAAATGAGTGCAGCACACCCACTAGCAAACGCCGATGTTGTGGGGCAGCATATTAAATGCATATCGACGCTAAAGTGTGGCAAGCACTTGTAGTCGTACGGAGTTGACACCACCAGCTTACCACCTTAAGGAGCAGTCGCAAAGGAAAATTAAAGAGAAGAGAAACAAATGATGAAATGATGGTCGCAAGTCATTAGCGCTTTTGGTGGTGGCTAGTAAATGATATTTATGTGAAACGGTTTGTGTTGGCCATAATGTGCTTTAGGGCGTAAGAAACTTTATTTCTTACATTGTAATAATTGTTTGTGTAATGTAGAGTGCTACTGAAACCAAAATACTTTTTTCTCTCTGAAAACAAATGATAATTTAATATATTTAAGTTGCAAAAAGTAGGCAATCCGGCATTATTATATAACCCATGCTCGATATTTTGTTTCGAAATATATTTAAACGACGAAAAAGTTTTAGAAAATTTGGTTTGGTTTTCTTTGCAACAGCGCTTCTTTACAACATCTTTTTGTGACCATTCCTAAGTCCGTAAATGGACGGGACCATACTTATTTACACAAATTACCGAACAATTTACTAACTCGTATATAGCCATTTAAGTACAAAATGGTTCTTAAATCATTTCCATATTCAATTCTTTCAACTTTCATTCGCTATTTGCCCCAATACCCCACTCAATGCTATTTTTTTAGAAGTAGGTTGATGATACGGTTAAAAACTGTTTATAATTTAGCTTCCGAAAATTCTTCAAAGTTAGTATCTCAATGCATTTGGATATGAAACTCTGTCCTGTTAGCCCACATATGCCCAAGACTGAAGTATCTTCAGAAGATACTTGTCGACATTCTAGCATATGGTGCGGAGGTAGGGTGGGCGATACTATCGAAAAATTGAATAGTCCAACGAGCCTGCTTGGTTGGAATTACGGCCAAGCAACATTTATGAGAATGCCAGCCTTCAGCTGGATGAGGCGGAGTATATTCCACAGCTCCAAATACTCGAACTTAAGAGCTGGGGTGTAAAAAACAGGTTTTTGGCCAAATACCATAAGTTGCTGGAAAAAAGGCTATACTTGGTTGACACTCGGGAGCACTATGGCCCTAATGGTGGTGTAAGTGCGGCCGTCTGGTCCTCATTCGCTTCCCTTTTCAACCAACCATTTATTTAAATTTCCCGGAGAGTGGCGTGGTAGAATTGTCATTAAACTCATTATTTAACTGGGTAAGTTTTGTGAAACTAAGGATAAAACTATACGATTGACTGACCTTTCGACCTCAACCGAAATTGATCGCTTTAGTAGATTTCTTATAAATTAATGACTCTTTGACAAGAAATGAGAGACGACAATTAACAGCCAGAAATCTTACTAGTATCGTAAGAATATCGGAATGATCAGTGAAACCTATTTTGAAACATCAATTGCGTCTAGAAAAGTAAAAGCGAATATTTTTCGAAAAATAGCGCCGCTATAACGTCCGTGAAACAATGCTTTCTGACTACTAGGTTGTCAAAAAGTATATGATTACTGGTGATAAGTTTTGGCTCTTAGCTTACGACCCGAAAACTGACGGTCATTCAGCCGAATATCGTGACAAAGGTGAGCCGAGACTGAAAAAACCACGCAATGCAGGTCAAAAATCAAGGATATGTTGAAATTTTTCTTCGATTATCGAGGTGTGGTGCATTCCGAACTCCTTGCGGCCGGCCAAACAGTGAACTAGGAATTTGAGTATAATACGTCATTTGTGCGAAGCTATACTGAAAAATAGACCGAGGTTACGTGCCGACAACTTTTGGTTTTTGCACCACGGCAATGCACCATTGAAAACTGCATTGATTCTTCCTTCGACTTCGCCCAATTCATCAACCAATTCAAAAACCATATTCGCCTGATTTAGCTCCGTGTTACTTCTGGCAATTTAGCAAGTTCAAACGATCGATCCGGGGATACCGTTTGAGTCAATTGAAAACATTAAATGTGAATCGCTACGCTCATTGAAGTCTATTTCGGAAATCGACTTTAAAAAAAATTTCGAACATTGGAAAAAACGTTAGCACAAGTGTATTGATATATATGTACATATGAGTAGTATATTATATTTAAAAGTCTACGCTACCTTGGGCCTTCTATTTTTTCTATATATAAAACCCATTACGCTGTCAATGGCATTTATATATTCTACATATTATGTAATAACCATAATTCCAAAAAATAATGTTATTTTCTATTATCTGGGTAAATTAATTAGCCTGCGACCATAACGACGTGCTTATCGGCCAATTGTTATTCAATTTGTCCTCAACGCATTGAATCAGCAAAATATGGTATGAGTGACGCCACAAGGCAATCCTTTTAGTGTCACATTTATTTTCTTTCTGACATTCTCCTGTCATTGAATTATTATTTTCCTGCCTTTTTGTATTCGTCAGCCTGGAAAAAGTTGTTTTGCCGACTTTTTATTCTGGTTGCCTAAGTAGACGGAGTAGTCAATTTGTCATCAACGCACATCAATCATAATTTGCTACGTTTTTTATTATTACTGAACAGCTCGTAACCATAATACTCATAAGAAGTGCCGAAAAAAGGGACTGTGAGGGCTTTGAGAGCGCGTCAGAACAGGCTAACCAGTAGTTATGATGGGTACACGTATAAATGGGTATACGGTAAATAAAAGGCAGCGGAAACACGAAAAAACTTAACGAGCGACAACGTCAATATGCAACTTTTCAAGTTCAAACTTCGGTGTGGTTAGTGGCCTGCTCAGGCGTTCTGGCGCTCGCTCGCCCACTCAGTTGCTCAATCAGTTTTATTTTCGCTTTCTCTACTTTTCCGGTTTTTCCCACTTTGCTGTGTGCCTTTCCGGTTGTTGTGTGGCATTTTCGGCAGTTACTTACTGCCGAGCTGCCAAGACGAGTGCCTGAGTAAAAGTGAGTAAAATTGATGAGTTTTCCGTACAATTTTGTATTTTTAATAAAGTCACACTGGGCGAAGTGCCGATGTACCGACCGTGTGACAGAGCGACGAAGCGACGGCGCTTTAAAATATGCAACTGACTTTATCTGTATCCGTTGCATGTGTTGAACAGCTGTGTGTGTGGCTTTGAGTTAAGTAGCAAATGGATTATGCCCCGTTCAGCCCTTATCCTTTTTCACTGTTGCTTTTCTCTATCTCCATTTTCCATGCAAATGCTCACTGAAGTGTGGATTTTATTACCCACTCTGTCGCTTCACGCCATACATTCATATATGTATATTTTTGGGTATTGGTAAGTGGTAAGCGGTTATTGATTTTATTGTTGGCATTTTTTTTATGCTGTCCAAAATGACTATTCGGTCCTCTGACCTTTCCGTCTACTTATCATGCACAGAATCTGTTTTTGTTTTCTTTTTTTTCACATAGATACACTTCCCTTTTGGGGCGTTAGCAAATAGTTTTTACGCATGAATATGTGTTAGTTTGTTTTTCTATGTAAATATATGTTATCCTTAGATAATTGCAGGGCTGTCACTTTTTGGTTGAAATTAACAAGATAAATGATTTTTTTGGACAAATTGCTGCACATTAGTTTTATTTCGTGCTTTTATTATTGATTTGGGATTCAAAAGGACTAAATATATGCATATGGATATGCGTATATATACTATATATTGAATAAAGGTGGCTTTGAGCTTTCATGGGGAAGTATGCAGTCGGTAAACGGGACTATGCAACATATATTTATGAGCACACTTCATATACTCATAAGTACTTATGATTGCTAGAGCCCATCCTCGTTTGTTCGAGCCATATTTGTTTTGGACCCCATTAAAATTAGTATAATAATATACAAGAGATGATCGCTTATCTTTACACTAACTGATTAACGGAGCTAGTAGCGTCTAATAAATACATTTTTTTATGTGACCTATGACCAGTGATAAAAAATACAATTATGTGACCTCGGCAAAAATAGCCTACTTTCCTCGAAACAATGAGTAAGATAATTGCTACAACAATAACAAGTTCATAGGAGAATACGACTTAAAACTTACAGGAACTAAAACCTGTCCTCTTGTAAATGAGCGCTTCTGCGGACCAACTTTGTTAGTATCTTCCCCTATTTAGTCCAACAAATTCGAAAAACAATAACCATGAACCCAAAAAAGTAAATTGTCTGAAATATCAATTTAAGGAAAATATACTTTGAAAACAGATCTTAATTTCGTGCAACAACAAACTGTGTAAACTGACATTGAGCAGTACCAAAAGCTACGTTAGGACCGTGGAGGACCTCTCCGAATCGATCGATACCAAACTAAGTTTTACACAAAGCGACTCCCTATCGTGGCTTCTTCAATCTAATGCTGGAAAACATAATTCGAGCTGCAAAACTGAATAGAGGAGATAGAATATTCTGAAAGGGTGTAAAACTGCTGGCGTATGCCGATGATACTGATATCATATACCTTAACACCATGCCGTTAGTTTTCTCTAGGTTGAACTAAGAAACAAAGCAAATGGATCTGGTAGAGAACAAAGGCAAGACAAAATATACATATTCTATTAACAAACAAACATACGTCGGACTCGCGTCTAGACTCTAAAGTCACTGTTTACAGCCATAATTTCGAAGTTGTAGATACTTTCATCTATCTTGCCACCAGCATTAACAACAACAACAACGTCAKCCTCGAAACACCACGCAGATTAACTTTATCCAACAGGTGCTACTTTAGACTGAGTAGGCAATTGCGAAGTAAAATCGCCTCTCGACGAAAAAAAATTAAACTCCATAAGTCACTCTTTATTCCCGTCCTGCTATATGGTGCACAGGCTTGGACGATGACAACAACTGATGATTCAACATCGCGAGTTTTCGATAGAAAGGTTTTGCGAAAGATTTATGGTGTTTTACACGTTGGCCGCCGCGAATATCGCATTCGATGGAACGATGAGCTGTATGAGAAATACGACGACATTGCCATATTTCAACGAATTAAAAGAAATGGGTTTCTCCGGTTAGATCATGTCCTTCGAATAGGCGAAAACACTTCAAACAGAGAATAATCAGAGAAATAATTATGGGAATTTTTCTAGTTTGGTTGAACTGGATGGTTTTTAAGTTTGCCTGCTCTGCAGCGGTTTCTAGAATTGTGGGAATCGAACTCCGTATCGATTTTGTCGCTACACTTTAAGAGATTTATTCTGAAAAAAAGAAGAGAGTAGACAGGGAATATGTACGCAGGTAGCAATTTACAAACATGCGCTAGGCAAACCTGCTAATGAACGGCTATGACAATGCAGCTTTCCAGAGGCAAATTTCACCTGCTAGTTGCAGAAAATAAACGGATATAGTCTCTTATGCAATCTGTCAGTTATGCAAAATTAGATTGTAGAGCAATCTGCAGACGTAAAAAAGTTCTTGGAATTTTTTATTCGAATAGAAAGCACTTTAAATCAATAGCGTCCAGCAGGATCCTGTAATTCATCAGAGTACAGGCCCATTGTGAGTCCTTTCAAGAGAGGAGGGGCACAATAGCCCTCAGATCGCAGTGAAAACCTCACTCATGCTATTGTATTAAAGTTTCAATAAAACTATATATAATTTGATGCGATGGTGAACTATTTTTGATAATACGACATTATAATTTATAATTCGCATTATAAATCTTTACGTTTCAAAACAAATAATGCGTAGTAAAGGCAACACGACCTGTCCTATTGACATTTCCAGTAAATAGTATTTCCCGCGAATATACCAGTTTTAAAGCACACATAAGCACACATAAGCACATATTTCCCACCAACAAATTGCCAGTCGCAAAATACCTGCTTCAATGCACCCAATCACTGAATTGCGAAAATGTCAAGATCAATGATTATATAGATATATATGTATATATCAATGAGCACTAAGTTACTACAAGTATACAGACGTATATATGCAAGAGAGTGTGAGTTTCAAAGTTAAGTCTGTTACAATCGTAGGAGCGAGATTACAGCACTAAGTACTCGTACACACAAATGCACAACTTCATAGAGACATATGTATTAGTGTGTGCAGCTACGAGTACTTTCACGTGTGTAAACGATAACGGAATGCGCACACAGAGCTATCACACAACAGCCATTGCCTTGGCTTTCAACATTTTGCGTTTGGCGCTGGTTGCCTCGGATGGCAGCGCACGCAAGGATTCCTTTAAGCGCGTGCATGTTTGTTTTCCTAATCTCCTCGCAAATCCTCGTTGATTTTAACGTTATTTTACGTGCACGTGTGGAACATCATCCAGCATTTTCTAGAAGTTAAATACAAAATTACATAGCGATTGTCGAACTGGCTGCTTACTCAGTCGGGAGATAGTGTGATGTTATCGCAAAATGAGTGCAATTTTGTTTCATCAAATCTTAGTATCTCACGAAAGTGGTTTTATTTTCGTCAATTATGGACACTTTGCGGTGGAATGAGAAAGTGGTCAAATATCTGTTGCGCTATCGCAAAGTAGTTTTGGGAGAAAAAAATTCGATTTTCTAAGAAATTCAGCAGTAGCATTTGTATAAAATTTAAGTCGAGGAAAGAGGGATTATACTAAATAGATATATTTAACTGAAATTTTTGCGTAGACCGAGCAAATACAAATATAATATTTTGTTTAGAGGAGTCTAAAAATAATGTCTTGCAGAAAACAGAGCGAAATTATAATGTTTAGAATTCTAACCAACTAATTTGAAAAGAAATTGCACTTAACGGGTTACAATATAAAAATCAACAGTTTACCATACAGATAATCATCTCAAAGAGAAGGGATCGTAAAGGTCACTGCAGAAAGCTCATTCAGAATTAGCGGTAGTTTTATATTTACGCTACGAGTATAGCGGTAAAGCCGAACACTTTCAAAACCATGTTTTAAGATTTCCAATGTTATTGTAATGTGTTTTTTCCAGTTCTTAAACAGAAATAGACAGATAGGGAGAGAGCAAGAGCAAACAGATGGAAAGAGTCTGATAGACTGAGGAAAAGAGAGAGAGAGAAAGAAAGAGAGTTCTATCAACGGACAAGGTTACCTGATCATGAAATGTGAGTTTCACATTCTCGGTTTTTAGGTTTGTATAAATAGAATTAATTTTAAATAGCTGCGAAGTATTCAGGATGAGGACGATTCTTGAATAGAAAGAAGAGCAAGATATCGAAAGAGAGATAATTATAGTTCTGTCATTGACCAAAGTTATCTGCTTGCGAACTGCGAGGGTCACATTCTCGGCTTGTTAGGTTTGGATAAATAGAAGTAATTCTTAGTACTTGCGAGAACTGGGTATTGGATGAAAAGTCCAAGTCCACGATATAGAGAGGGAGTACGAGAGGGAATGAAAGGAAAGGAATGAAAAACGAATATCAAAACTGTCTGACTGTAAATAACATTTCCGATTGGTTAGAATAGAATTCATTTGATTAGTTGTCATGACTCTAGATTTGAGTAATCTGTAGCATACCACAGACTTGTTTAGTTTTTCAGTTTCTCTTAAATTTTTCGCTTACTTTCACCACTGAACTTGAACATAGATTGAAAAAATTTACAATAATTAGCTGATCTCAAAATTTTCATCACTTCTGATGGGTACTAATAGGTTACTCATAGTATAGTAACATTAGCTGCTGACCAAGAACTATCTTCCCGCCATAACAATCTTGATTATTATCTTTTTCAGTTCATATCGAATCAGTCATCAAGACTATCTATCTATCTATCTACTTATCCGATTGAAATACAAAAAAAAAAAAAAAAAAAATGTGTTGAAACAAATTTATTACAGAAAATTGGATACTGAAGTCACTTCTTTTCTCAATTTGTTTCTATTTATTACTCTCAATTTGTAAGGCTTGGTCAAATGTATTAGATGCAATCCAATTGTGTTTTAATTTCCAAATAACTAAGTATTCTCTATTATAGCGATTATTACCGGTGATTTTGGCTCCGAACTCGATGATTTTAAATTGATAGAATCATATCTTAAAATTCAATCAAATAAATTTAAGCAAATCATTCGTAAATTTGAAAGAGTAATGCACCTTGTCATGCGAACATATGAAATTTTTTACAGCTCATTTTTCGCCGGCTCAAACCTTTTCACGAGCGCAAGTGAAGTGTTGGCAAAACACGAAAATGCCATCAAAATAAGAGCGATCGTGAACAGTATGTGGCACTCAAATGAATATGCACACATATGGCATACATATATACATAAATACAGTTGTAAGGATAACCCAGCATAAAAGTCCATTAGATCTAAACTGATGAAAGCGAATAGCAAAATTTTGTTTATATGTATTTTTAAGTTACGCGAATAGAAAAATGCGTTGGTGAAAGACTTTATAAATAAAATAAAAAATATTTTATAATTATTTTTGTTTAGGTTGGTAGTACTGTCAGTCACATTTGTGTCAAATTTCATGTCAAAATATTCATTAGTGTTTGAGATACCTGTCGTTTTGGGAGCTGCTAAAAGTGAGTTTTTCGTTTTTTGCGATGTCAAAATTTGTTGGATACGTTGAGGATTTTGCAGAAAGCCTTTGGTGATGAGGGTATGTCTAAAAATATGTTTGCAAGTCGTATAGTTAGTTCCAAGCCTTCCGTGAACGTGTCGAAGGCGAAAAGCGTCCAGGGCGACCATCAACCTCAACCGACGAAGCTCACGCTGAACAAATTAAAGATTTGTTGGTGTTGAAAAATCGTCGATTAACAATTAGAGACCTTGCTGATGAAGTTGGCATATCGAAAGGCTCGACGAATACTATTTTGAAGGATATTTTGGGCCTCAAGCGCATCAAATCTCGACTGGTACCGAAAAGATTGAATTTTTGGGAAAAAGGCGTCGCATTGAAGTGTGTGAAACGATGCTTTCCGACTACCTTCGGGTGTCATGAACATATTATTACTGGCGATGAGACTTGGATCTATGCTTACGACCCCGAAGCAACCGATCAATCCAGCGAATATCGTGTCAAAAGAGAGCCGAGACCAAAAAATCACGCCAAAGTCGCGCAAAAATCAAGGTCGTGTTGACTGTTTTCTTCGATTATCGAGGTGTTGTGCGTTATGAATTCCCTCCAGCCGGTCAAACAGTAAACAAGGAATATTATTTGACCGTGCGTCGTTTGCGTAACGTTATCCGCCTGAAAAGGCCGGAATTGTGGAAATAAAATTCTTGGTTTGCACCATCCCATACTGCCCTCGTAATTCGTGATCATTTCGCCAAAAACTCAACCCATATCGCTCCGCAACCACCGTATTCACCTGATCTGGTGCCGTGCGACTTCTGGCTGTTCATCAAGCTCAAAAGACCGCTCCGGGGACACCGTTTTTATACGAAAGAGGAGATTCAAGCCGCAGCGAAGGCGGAACTGAAGGCCATCCCGGAAAGTGACTACAACCAGTGTTTCGAAGATTGAAAAATCCGTTGGCATAAGTGCATTGCATCGGGAGGGGATTACTTTGAAGGGGATGAAATTGATTTGGAAGAATAAATAAAGAATTTTCAAAATAAATACAATGTCACCTTATTTTTTGGGCACAGGTATATTAAAAAATAAATTAGAAAAAGTTCGAAAATATTTTTTTAAACTATATATTGTTGTACATCAATCCATAACAAAATAAATCGTAGATAAAGTGTCAAACTTTGCATAATTAATTTCAAATAAATATTTGGTGATAAAAATTAGTAAAAAAAATTTTTTAAAATATAAAAAAAATACAAATTTTTATTATCAATCCAATGCAAAACACATCAAAAATTAATAACGGAGTTTCGAATAATTAGGTAGGTAACTGGTATGCTTTTAATTACCATTCTACCAGTTTTCAACCAGTTACCCAATCTCTTACTCTCACTTGGTTATCTCATAAATGAAAATACGCACATTTTTACTACTGCCACACATTATTCGCTGCAGTTCCACATTTTTGGAGCACTTTTCAAATCTACTGTGACATATAATTCCATACGTTCTTTTTTTCGGTCCTCCTCTTTCACCTCTTGTACACACAGCCTGAGTGATGCCGAATTGTGTGAGCGTGTCTATGCGATTGTCGATTTGAAAATCGAATCGCAAAATCAGTAGTGTACACTTTTTTATTATTCTACACTTTCGAAAGGACATGCTTTGCACACATTTCCTGTTTCACCATAGAATTTTATGTTTTTTAGTCGCTTTAAGTTCAAGTGCTAGAAAGGAGCGCACATAAAATGGAAGGGCGCGGTGCAAGGTAGTATTACAAGTGCAGATACGTATGTGTGTTAACATATGAATTTTCAAGGGTTTATTGTAGCTTCAAGTGCCGTTTTTTTATGTGCGCTGGTGCCTCGAAAATGTAGGCAATCGCTAGATTCGCATATTTTTTAACCGCACTCATATGAATGTATGTGTGTTGGTACGTCTCAAACTCTATTTGAAAAGGATTTGAACCTGTCAAAACAAACGCACGAAACAATGGAAATTCTTTGGTGAAATATTTGAGCAAGAGATTGATGAGAGTTGGATTTTAATATATCAAACCTTTTAAAAATAGTGGCATACTTTCAGGCGAATTAATAATTGATTTTATTTTAAAGTCAAAAATAAGTTCGTACTGAGGACGATATCCATCACTATAAATACTTTCTTTTTTTTTTTTTTTTTGTATTAAACATTTCTTCTTATTTAATATTTTTCCTTGAAAAAAATTTCGGTTTTCTTATTACATTTTTCTTTTTTTTTTACTTTTGAAAGTTCAGAATTCTAGCATTACAATGCATGCAAATACAAAAACTCGTTTCACAAACTTTTTTCCCGAGATTTTCATAATTTCCACTGTGCCTTCTTAATTTTTGAACAAATTTCGAATTTATATTTTTTAAAAATTTCTTTTAGAAAATATATTTAATAATTATGTACCGATTTTACTCTTTTTAAAGACTTCTACAGCTGCATATCGGTAGACAAACTCAGAATGAACTAAAATTGCATGAAGATTTCCTTATAAAGGGAAAAGAATTTTAATAAACAAAAAGAATGAAACCTAAGACCCAATCAAACGAAATAACCTATACCCAACGCAGAGCCAACCTATTGCACCCGATTGGAAAATCACCAATGCTTCTCAAATTTAAGCTACAAAATTAACCAATATAACCGAAAGTTTCACATATAAATTGAGCTGTATATAGCATTTTTATAGTCCATATGTATTTCAGAAACCCCAAAAAAATTAAAGTGAAAAATTGACAGCTCAATTGAGACATATTCCCAGCTCAATATCAAACTTGCAGCAATAAAATTAAAAGCTTGTGAAAAAAAAAAAATATTTTTTTTGTTGTGAAATTTTCGCAGGAAAAAGTATTGAAAATTGAGTGCGTAAAAAATTGAGTTGCAGACGAGAATAACTTAACTAACAGACAGCCACTGCGGGGTATTCAACAGTAAATTGCCTCAATGTGCTTGACCACCAAAGGGCTTCAGTTTCAATATATCTGTATATATGAAGTTAAATTCGTATATGTATACAATATTTGCTGATATTTTGCGTTGACCCTGTGGGAAAATTTTGCGAAAATCAAATTATTGATTGCGAACCAATACTATGTAAGAAAAGTGGAAAAAATTGTAAGGAAAAGTAGATTCTGATAGTCCGTTGATGATGCGAGAAAACCTATGAACTTCATATATGAATGTCAACGATCTGTAGGGAATGCTAGCTGCACCCATTTACCCGGTAGTATTGTTAACTTAATCAGAACGAGCTTATCTTTAAGCATATACGGTTCAGAAATTCACAACTTTTTTGAGTACAACTTAAGCCCTTACAAAAGCAACGCAAGCTTCTTAGGTAAAATGTCTGTCGAATTCTGATATTACTTCTTAAATTGTGAAACACTAACTAAGAGCAAAGCGTGATCTCACTAGCAACTTCCATATTAAACATGTCTGGTAGCAGAATCGACGAAAATTGTTAAGCTAATGAATTTGCAAGCAAAGGCACCTTTACTCAAATTCCATCAAGATGAGAACGAGCAGGGTTTTGCCTGTCTTCGTGTATTTAGGCGCTGAATCTACAAGCCTCGTGTGCAATCAGTAAGCGTTGCTCAGCAACCACCATTTGTGGAGTTATGAAATCCTTTTGGCTCGGAGTGGGACATAAAAGGTCCATTGAACTGCTAGCTCTCAGCAAAGCTCACATCGCCACACTGTTTCATTGGCACTTACGCGGTGAGGCTATACATTTTGTAGGATGCAAAAATCAAAGTGTCAATGTTTCAATGAGGAAGATGAGATTGAAACATCAAGACACTTTCTTCTTCACTATCAAGCTTTCAGGAGACAAACCTTGAAGTATCTCGGTTATGACGCTTCTAGACAATTTGGTTAATTAAATAGAGTTGATAGTCGTTTTGTTGATAAGCGAAGGCTCTTTAGATCCATACCTAATATTTTTGTAATATAGCTCGAATGTATATAACGACTATTATGGGTTAGCGATAACCAGTTCGTTTATGGCAACTACTCAACATTATTCTCAGAAATTTTGGAAATTTTTTAACGAAAACGAAGGTATTATAAAAACGCCTAAACCAAAAAACTGGAAGTCGAACAATAAGAATCGGTAAAAACATTTAGTTTAGCTGAAACAATTTCCTTCGCAGTCTCGAAATTAACTAGAATATCAAAAGTAGTGTTACAAGACCGGGAAATTTTATTTCATTAATAATAAGATTGTGGTTAAAAACGCTCAAAGGAATTTAATTTTAAGCCATTCTAAAAATTCATATTCGGGAAACAACCCAATAATGTTCTTCCAGAGGCAATTAATTTTCCTACAGGATACAACAACCTTTTACTCATAAAGCCCGAGCTATATGTATATATAATACATATCTATTTGTAGTAAGGTTTCGGCATCCATTGGTCATCACAATTCGAACTGCTGTTTAATGTTGTGCAGCTTTTGTTGCTTTTGTTGGCCGCCACTTGCCAATGGAATTGTGGTTGCAAAATTGAATTACACCTACATATTTCATGCTCACCTTTCATTACCAACAAAGTGCTATAAACTACGAGTGACTGCGCAACTGAAACAATTCAGCCAATAACAACAGCAGCAATTTGGTGCAAACGCATAAATGCCGGAAATGTGGCAAATATATGGAGCAGCTGTGTATTAAATAACTACCGTTTGGCACCACTGTTCGGTCGCGGACATAATTAATGGTTGTAAATGCCAATTCTTTTGTTCTTCGCTGAACTTTGTTGTATTTGAAGCAGAGGCATGTGTTACGGTTTCAGTTTTTTGCAATACTTCATTACTGGTTATCTATTTATGGATATTTTTTGTAATAATAACGTGTGGAACAATGAGTGTTTTATTATTGAGGGCGGTAAGTTTCCCGAATAGGAATGATAATTCTTCGTGCACTCTAGTTTGGCTTATATGTACATCGTCTCACTAGCACTTTATCAATGTGCTGCGGCTAGATGAGTCTTTGTGATTTAGGTGAAATATATTATACAATAGATCCACGGTCGCAATGCAATCCTTATCTTATCTATGTGTACTATATTTCCTTCCAAGGAAACTAACCAAAAAATTTTACCTGAAACAATACCATATTTCTATTTATAATACTACTGCATATATAATATATACATATATATTATTTTATATAGAATTGTATCCATTCTTAATCACTCCTTTTTATTCTTACACAATTTTCAGTGTGTCAATGCAATGGACATGCTAGACGCTGCCGTTTCAACTTGGAATTGTATAAGCTATCAGGCCGCATCTCGGGCGGTGTTTGCTACAACTGTCAACATGACACAACCGGCCGTTATTGTCACTATTGCCGCGAGGGCTTTTACAGAGATGCCACAAAGGCTTTGAATAATCGCAAAGTATGCAAACGTAAGTAAATGAAACAAGATGTCTCTTTCATATTGAATATAAAACAACCCCATCTTAAAAAAAAAAGTCAACTCAAGCTGAATCGACAGGAATGAAAAGCTGCAAGAACTCATAGAACTCATAGCAATTTTAAGAGAAATATGTTTTGAAATTCTCGAGAGTAAAAGTGATATAATTGTTTCCTTTGAACTCGGTTCGACTTATTAATCTTAATCCTAAAACCTCTAGAGGTTCCCTGTTCTATACAATATAGTGTCGATAGTGAGTAGACAATGACATGACAATCACTGAGAGCTTCAAAAAAGTTTGAAAAACAGATTTTCTGGTCGTCGCTTGTGAATGTATAGAGTATATATACCACATCTTGTTAGCATAACGTCTGCCTTCATGTCTCCGTGTAAAGTTTGGAATTATAAAATAATAAACTTGATTTGCTCTTTACAAAACACTTTTAATAGAGACCATAGGAAAGACGCTCGCTACCGACACTTTTTTCGAGCGATTCAACTACTTTTGCAAGTTTTCTTTCACAAAAATATATAAAACCTCAACGGAATACAGCCTCTGCTCATAGAGGCCATAAAAAGAATAATTTGAAGGAATTCTTGAATAAATTGACTGATTGAGAAGAAGCAACGGTAGGCTCAAAAAAGTTGTTATATATTTATTGGGTTGCTAGAATATAAAGAGTTACATATGTGCCTGGTGAAATTCTGAATCCGCCCGATTCAAATGTATAAATCAGAATAAATCCCACAAGATTAAAGATAATACTCTCTAGACGTGAATGGAGAAAAGGCCTAGCAGGATAGGATCACATTACCTCAATCTATACTCTATACCGACCAAATTGACCCGGTGTAGGGCCGTGTGATCTTCATATCTCTCTCTCTCTCTTTTAGGTATAAAAAAAATTCAGATAGCATCTTCCTAGCAAAAGTACTGGGCATAAAGAAGGCCTGTTCTATGGAATCACTGCAAGAGGGTAGTGAAAGCGGCGTTTACACAAACAGCCAGACGGACTTACTTGCGTTGTCGTCGAAAAAGTTCAGTTCCAGCGTTCTAAAAGAGTAAGATGAAAGAAGCCTTTGAGCTAACTCCACTTGTCTATAATTTAGGTTTTCGGTCATATGAACATTTTCGGCAGCGAAAACACAAAAGAGGCCAAGTTAGGAGACTAATCTGAGTGAAGAGATATTATCATGCAGGGAACAATCTAGAGGGATTAGAACAAAGAACTCAGAAACTAAGAACTTATTACACAGGTATAACGGAGCATAGGCTATTTGGAGAAAATATGTGAAATATGGGAATGCCCTTTAAAAAAACTTGCTGCAGTTGCCAGCCCGAAGCGGGGAAAGGCAATGGTTATAAACGTCATCTGTGAGTGTACAGTGTGCTCTATCACAAGCCAGACGTCGAACTCTTGAAATTTATCAAGCTTTACCTAAGCTTGATCTCCATCTGCAAAAATATATAATGGAGATAAGAAGTATCATTGAGAGCACCAAATGGTTTGAACACAACTATGAAACCTGCACTCTTACCTACCTATCAAAGCAAAGTTTAACCAAAACTATTTTAAATTAAACTCACAACCTCTAGATAAAATATAACTAAAGATTGAATGCTGAACATGACAAAAGCTTGAATATAGTTTTCTATCTTTCGAAATTGAAAAAAAAAACCAAACAGCGAACCTATTCTTCTGGAGTATAGAGTATATAACTATATAGATCTATGTATAATATACAGATGTGTATATGTAAAGAAAGCTATCGTACATTTTGTTACTAGTGAGTTAGTTTTCATCGCATAATAGTGTCTACTATTGACGTGTCAAAGACCGCTTCTTCATTTGATTTTCGAACAATGAGCTAATCAAGACGAAATGTCACTACAAATCCAAGATAATCGCGTGTGTTGAACAAATTACAAGTTGTTTATGACATTCCTTAAATTCACCCACAAAACAATTACCCACCAACACTAACACTAGCAACATACCAACAAGAAAACGCTCATCTAAGCATAAGTTCTCATGCATGACGCATTGAAAGGCAGTTTGCTGAAAAATTGTTGTTCGATTCGTCACGATAGCTCATTCAACAACAAATACAAAATCCCACACATCAGCGAAGGCTTTCGAATTAGACGTTGTCATCATTGAAAACATTATCGAAACAAGTAATACCAAGGCAACCCCATAAGCTCATACATATAAACTTTCAAACATATATACACACATTGATACCTGAACTTCTTTGTAACGGCATTGAGAATGTGATGCGCAAGTATTTGCGGCGTAAAGTTTTGTTGTTAGCATTGAAGGATTTTCCTTTTCAATTCCAAAGCTGATAATCCATCAGACAACAGTTTTTTCGCGCTAGCACCAACCATACCAATACCAATAGTAACAATATAACAACAACCACAAAAGTACTGGGAAGTTTGTTCCCTGTTGATGAGTTGAAGTGCTGGAGTGACAGCGATTAAGACGGTTCGAGTGGAATTTYATTCAATAATCCCACAAACAAACAACAGCAACAAAAACCATGTGTAAGCTCACCTTTTCGAAATTGTGTATGGAATGTAGACGAAACAGAGTGTAGTTCTGAGGAGGAAGGAGATCTGATTCAAAGTTTTTCGTGAAAAGTAGTACAAAATAAAGATATTCAAGATATATTTTTCTTACGACTTCATTCCTCACAGCATTGTTTGAAAGCAGTAGAAAGGCCGAAGACAAGTGTGGTACTTGAAATAATTAAAAGTATAGGGTTGACAAAAGAATTGGAAATATGCTTATGTATAGGACGTATAATCCGTTGTTCGTAAATTTCAAGTATCTGCTATTAAACTCGTTTCGTGGGGAGGACCACCATCTTCCACTGACCACTTGTTATAAACTTTTCTAAAGGTTGCCTTACGGTATCATAAAATATCAATAAGACGTTTTATCAATGCTTTTCTATTTTCTAAATGAGAAGGGTTAATTTCTCCTATCCTCACTATTAGGGTTAGCTGATAGATTCAGGTCCCCAATTTCTGCTAAGAAGTTCTCATACTTATCCAGAAATCATTACTACGAAAGCGTAAATACGGAACCAGAAAGGACCTTAATATAAGTTCGGTTAAAGACCGTTAATTTGTTAGGTCCTTAACGATAATTTCTCCAAATTCAGCCGAATTAGTCTCTCGACAGTTTCACTCTGTTGTTTATAGAATATATATTTACAATTCATTAACGGAACTCCACTAGTTAGATGCCGTTTAGTTATGTCATTAAACATTTTTTAAATCGTAATCATTGACGACCGTGAGGTCTGACCTAGTGCCGCAATTTTGAGGATGTCGAACTGAAATTTTACCCATGGTCTTTTCTCACCAAGAAGCTACTTATTTGTCGAAACCACTATAGCATATAGTTGCCATAACAACTGAAAGATTGCAAACAAGTGCTTGTTTGGAAAACTTTTCCATTTGACGAAATATCTTCAAGAAATTTGACTTGGTTTATTGTCTATGGCAGTGGTGCAACTCAGAAAAATGTTCGAGTCGAACCACTATATGAATATCTATAATGCAAACTGACCAATTGAAATCAAGTTTTTGTATGAAAAATAATCTCAGAACAAATTTTTCAGATCGGACTGGCTGATCAAAATCAAGATAAAAACCTTTTTATACACTATCAAGTCGTGGGAAATGAAGATGTACGGCTATTATAGCTTCGGTGCAACTGAAGTTAACGTTAACGTTACGTCCCTACTTAGATAGCATAGACATAAGTAAACATGGTTTACGCAAACACTAACCTTAAGTGTGTGGTGTCGCTATAGTCTTAGTGTAGATTACCTACTCAATATCATTATTTTGACCGAAGCCTATATTAATAATATTTTTTACACTCCTGAAACGAATTATTTTACTGTAAATAGCTTGTAACAAGAAACCATCCCATTTTATTTCTAAAATTTCATAAATCAAAGTTTTTTCTTATGTTTCTCAACATTTCCCCAACACTGTTTTCCACAGTGCGCCACACATGTAGTATATGCTCCAAAGAAAAACTTGTATCTAAAAGCACCG
This sequence comes from Bactrocera latifrons, assembly GCF_001853355.1. Lineage (NCBI taxonomy): Eukaryota > Metazoa > Arthropoda > Insecta > Diptera > Tephritidae > Bactrocera > Bactrocera latifrons. The sequence goes on along the minus strand of NW_017537390.1, from coordinate 477,488 downwards.
CAAAGCGTATTTACCAGTCGCTATCTCAATTACCTCGCCTTTTATTGTTATTGCTAGCAATTTTATTTTATTTGTATGTAATCTATTCCCGAAGTCTTTTTCAATAGTTTCATTTGCCGCTTTCGGTTTTAGGCGCTTAAGCGTGGCATCGCTGCTATTCACTTGCTATCTGCGGCCCTTCCTACATGAATATTATGAGTTCGCTGAAATTGAGTTCTCGTTTTCCATTTAGCGGAGGCGAGTACACTTTTTCGATTGCTTATGCATTGATTTTGTCTGTTTCGGCTTTCGCTTTTGTTTGTTGGTCATTATTGTATGCCCACAATAAGCCCTACGCGCTCAGCGTTGCTATTCAACTTTGCTGTGGCGGCGGGAATGGGCAATAAAAACGCATAAAAGCATCAAAATCGGAATTTAATTGATTTTAAATTACTTGCACTTTTCGACTTTACGAAGAAGAAAAAAGCAGATTTCATTTGAGTTCAATGCATTGATTTGATGGCGTTTCCTTAAGTGATTTTTGACAAACAAACGGGGGAGATAAAAAAAAGAAGAAGATATGTGCAGAAATAACGGTTGAATTTTAGGGTTTTAAGTGGTCTTTGAACTTTTTAAAGTAGCTTTGGAGTTTTAATATTTTTACTACATGTAGAAACCAACCACTACTTTTTCAAAAAAGTTTCGAAATTCAGTAAAAATACTATGATTTAAGAGCTGTAAACCGGGGTAGAGTTAGTTATGCAAATAAGTCAGATATAGTAAGAGAAGCGAATGCTAGTAACGAGAAAATTGATGAATTGTGTGAAGAGCGAATATTTAGAGATCTCAATAGTGAGAATTGGTAATAAAATAACAAAAATCTTTGAAGAAATTTTGGGAAGATATTATCGTACTTTTTTGGCTTTTGCTGAGGAGAGGTTGTGAACTTTTATTAAAATAATGTGACAGCTTGTTATTGCATCAGTCTTGTATTATACCGATGTAACAAGTCAATCAAAAAGTCCCCGGTCTGACACATACATATGTATATTATGCTCTTACAATTAAATGCATATGATTTTTAGTTTGCACTAACCTTCAAAGGCGCGTTTATAAATTTGAAAGCTGTCCATCGATTGCGAATTATATAGTTTTGAGTGAAGCAACTTTAGTTATGGAGAAAAAATAGATAAGAAGGAAGTTCGCCTGTGGATAAAACATTGGTTTTTTAAGAAAAAAATATAGTTGAAGCAAAAACTGGGCTTAAGGACAAGTTTGCGGTAAGTCTCAGGAAAATTAACCTCAAAAATTGGTTTAGATGTGGTAAAACGAATGAGCACCGAAGATGGTGAATGTAATGGACGCCCAAAAGATGTTCATATCTGATGACTTGTCTGACAAAAACATAAAAAAGTCCACAACTCAATTTGGATGACCATAAAGTGAAGTTGTTCGAGTAGCAGGTACTCTATAGATATCAGCTGAAGGTGTACTTCATGTCATTTACAAATATTTTGGAAAAGCTCTGTGCAAAGTGGGTGTCGCGCGAGCTCACTTTTGAACAAAAATAACAATGAGTTGATAATTTGGAGCAGTCTTCGGAGATGTTCAAGAGAAATAAAACTGAGATTTTATATCGATTAGTGACAACAATTGAAACAAGGCTTTACCATTTCACTCCGAAGTCCAATGCACAGTCATCCGCTTGGACTGTACACGATAAACCCGCTCCAAAGCGTGGAAAAACTCAATAGTCAGTTGATAAGGTTATGGCTTCTGTATTTATGATTTTTATGGACTACCTTAAAATAGAAAGAACTATCAACAGCGACTATTGCATAGCGTTACTGAGCCGTTTTAAGGACGACTTCGAGCAAAAACGACCGTGTTTGAGGAAAAAGAAAGTGCTGTTTCATGAAGACAATGTCAGAAGTCAGTGAAAATGATAGCAAAAATCCATGAATTGAGTTTCAAATTGCTTCTGCATCCATCGTATTCTCCAGACCCAAATGCCAGCGACTATTTGCTGTTCGATGATCTCAAAATAATACTCGCTGTAAAGAAATTTTCGTCGAATGAAGACGTGATCGCCGAAACTAAGGCCTCTTTTGAAGCAAAGTACAAATCATACTACAGGAATTGTATTAAAACGTGGGAGGGTTGCTATAATCAGTGCATCAACCTTGAAGGAAGCTATTTTGAATGGAAAAAATTGATTTTGCCAAACACATTTTACAATAGTAGACAGAGGACAGACTCTATAAAATTTTCAGTTAAACTGACCGAGTCGAATCTGAGAAAACGTGGGTATCGTTTTGAAAAATACAGTTTCGAGAAAACTCGTTTAAAGTTTCAGCTCCGGCCAAACCAGCATGACAAGAATTTGAATTTTGAAAAATCCTCTTACAGACATATGTATTCTGGAATAGCTAAACTTTGAAGCTAAAAAAAGAAAAAAAAAAACTTCTGGACTAGAAGTCTCCTTAATGTCTATAGATATAAAATTTCCAGTTTGGCTACATACTTGAGAGAACAAGTTTTGGGCAATATCTTTAAACACTCGGGAAGAAAGTCTGGTAATTAATTAGAAAACAGCCAATGTCAGAAATATGTATATAGACCCGACATGTTTGACAACACCATTACAATATCACTTTCTCCATTTTAAAGTTTGCTATAACAAAGTTTGAATCCTCGACCTTGAGAGCGGTAATTATGTAATTATTTAAGTAATTTTTCGACAACTACGTCCGCTGTCTTAGAAATTTCAGGAAAAATCTCACACATTCTTAAATTAAAAATATACAATAAATATTTTAAACAAATCAATATAGACTTACCGAACTTTATGCCCATTCTGTTAACACATTTTTCTTTATTTTCAGGTTGCGACTGTCATCCTGTGGGCTCTACCGGCAAAACTTGCAACCATTTGAGCGGTCAGTGCCCCTGCAAAGAGGGCGTGACCGGACTGACGTGCAATCGCTGTGCGCGGGGTTATCAGCAAACACGCTCGCATGTGGCACCCTGTATAAGTAAGTAGATAAAAGAAAATAAAATGAGTAAAAATTTAAGTCAATATATGCAAACTAATATAAATTACTTTCAACCACAATAGAATTACCGTCAAAAGCGAACATGATACAAGCGGAGAGTGCGGTTAGCGAGTACCGAGAACCCGCTGGACCCGATGACGAAATGAAAAAATGTAAGTTTAAAATGTAAGCAAAATAGTTTTGGGTGCGCAGTGAAAAAGCGGTGACCGCAGTAATTTCGTGGAGTGGCGCCACAAAGTGTACGAGCTAGTGTCAAAATAATGTCGAATAAGTTTCGCTGTGGCATTGCTGCGGTTTGAATTTGCCAAATTTGCATTGTAATAATCAACTAACTGCAAAGGCAACCCTTTTTTCACTACTCACTCGCAGTGCTGTGTTGAGGTTAGGTTGAGTGCCAACAAACACACAAGTACGAAATGAAATGCAATTCACACTTGTATTCAAATTTTCATAGCAAATTTAGTGCTTAGAGTGCATTTCACTTTAATGAAATTTGCCGAATTCCCAACGCGACAAACTAATTTTATTTCAAACACACATCCATACAAAACAAACATATGAACATATACCATACATGAGTCATTGTGCGGGTGTTTGTTGGTGCGCTGTCATGTGTTCATCGAACTGTCCGGCTCAGTGCATTGGAGTTTGAAATTTAATTAACTTTTATTTAATATTCAACAGATTGCGGCAAATGCAAGGCCAGCCCGAAAAAACTCAATTTGAATAAATTCTGCATGGAGGATTACGGTACGTATGAGTTACCTTGGCGCATTTGCTATTGTAGTTGTTCTTGTTTTTACTTATCGTTTTGTAATTTTCTAATGAATTTCATGCATGCATGCATTCATGCCCTCGGGCCATTACAATTTTAATTGTATTTATGCTGACTCCAACGTTTCATTTTTCCACCTTTCTCTTTTCTCTTTTATTTTTATTTGCAATTTCCCGCAATTGCAGCCATTTTAGCAAAAGTCATTGGGCATGACCGCGCTTCGCAGGACATCAATACGGAGAAATTTTCGATTGAACGACAAAATGAAATTTTCAAATACGAAATAAATATACAGACGATTTTCAAGCGCAACCCTTTGCAGGGCACAACGAGTTCGCTGCTGGGCAGAGGGCATATGATGTGGCTGGTGCCGCGCAAGAGCCTCGAATGCCAGTGTCCCAAAATTAAGTTGAACAAGTGAGTGTTGGAAATTTTATCACAAATATTACTATATACGCACATATATCTATAGCAACACAGGTAGCTTTAGTTGTAGATACTGTGACAATATTATCTAGTTTTGGCCTAATAAGAAAGAAATAAATAACCTTATGCATAGAGTGATATTGTACCAAATTTTATTATTTTCATTTAGTATATGATTAAGAAAACCTAATTGTCATTATTATAATAAAATGATCATATTATTATATTATTATTATTTATATTTATATTTTTGTTGAAATATGCGAGATTTTTTATAGCGGACAACGATTGGCTACTTAGCCCATAATAAAGACTAGATTAATTAACCGTATATTATAAAGGACCCTTTTTAGGTAGTTAACTGTAAAACTTTCCAAATTTCACTGATTATTTCCCCGTTGTGAGACAAGTTGCCTGAGCGAACCCTCGAGATTTTGGTAGACTTAAGTTTATTTTTCTAAAGATTTCGATAGTCAAACCGTCTAAGAAATAGTCGCATTATTAGAATCGATATTAATCGCCTCTACACATTTGTGGCAGGTTCAAAGCGCTTTGCCGATGTCATTTTGATCAATTCTTAGGATTGCTATGCAATAGCTGTTACTTGACAACCTAAGCGGTCAACAAAAGGTTTTTTCCAACACTCACGGCACAAATTTTGTTATTATTTGCAATTTGATTTTTTTTATCATTAATTAAGTAGAGTTATAGATTTTGTAATGTAACCTTAAAACTCTAGATTATTTTTTATCAAATAGTATAACTTAGCAAATTAAGCAATTCTTTATCTCTTCGTCTCTCTTACCACCTCTTTTTCAGATCATATTTAATACTTGGACGTGATTCGGAGGCCGCACCCGGCTACTTGGCCATCGGACCCAGTTCCGTGGTGCTCGAATGGAAGGACGAGTGGTCGCTGCGCATGAAACGTTTCCAGCGGCGAGCGCGTAAATGTAGTTGAATCGAACCGGAAACGGAATATGTCAGAACGGATTTCAATTTCGTACATTTGGATCGATATCGTTTCTTGTATAAATTGTACAGTTTACTCAAATTTTTGACATTCTTCGGTATTATGCTATAAACAAATAACAACAACTAATAAACAACAAACAAGAAAGTAACAAAGAACGTAAGATACATATATACAAATATATAAAGTAAAAAAACAACAACTATAACAAAATTATAATGAATATAATACATATAAACACAAACAAAGTCATATTTATGCAGCAAACAGGAAAAACACTCAAGCACACACACACAGAGACATACATATATGAATGGCGTATAAAAAGTATTAGCAAAATGTGAGGCGAGTGGTGGAGTGAATTCATTTAATTGCGGTGTAGCGAAAAAAATCGATTTAATAAATATGACTTTAATGATTTATAAACCTGATTAAGCTGATTGCGCACACACACATATACACATATATGCGTCTTTTTTTATATAACCTGAACGTGATATGTTAAGTTTGCCACGAAATTTGTAACACTCAGAAGGAAAAATCTGAAACCCTATAAAATATACATATATACATACATATGAAATAATATTGAGATGATCTGAGTCGATTTGTCTATATCTATTCGTCTCTCCATTTGTCTATGTATACACGAACTTGTTCCACAGTTTTAGAGCTATTGATCTGAAATTTCGCACACATCCTTATCCAATCAAGAAGCTGCTCATAAACTGAAACAGCCGAAATCGGACCTTTATCACATATAGCTGCCATACAAACTGAATGATCAAAACCAAATTCTTGTATGGAAAACTTTTTTATTTGTCAACATATCTTCTCGAAATTGTACATGGATTACTTTCCAAGATAATGGTGTAATCTACGAAAAAATTGTTCGGATCGGACTACTATATCCTATATCTGCCATACAAACAGAAGAGAACGTTTTTCCTGGATTTTATTAAATTTAAATCATTTTTAAATCTGGCAGCACATTTTTGCATATATCAGCGATTCTGAATGCTGTTCTATGCAGTTGCATTTCATTTAATTTTCGCAAAACTACTTCACTGCATTTTTATTTTAATTTTATATTGCAAGTGCTGATAAATTATAATACTTTTTTTCGAATTTTTTTTTTTTTTTGCAATCGCGTATATTTTTTAATTTTGCAATCTCGTAGTTTTTCTCAATCACTTAATTGTGATTGATTTGTTTATTTGTCACAGCGCTCACCGGCCAGTCGCGCGCGTTTAATGAGTTCGCTTAATTAAGCAAATAATCTTTGTGATTGCGGCAGTTAATTTAAAAGCATATTATGCAATCACTATTTGCATACAGACATAGGTGTGTGTGTGAGCTCATGATAATCGTGCTTCACGCTTGCCAGTCGCGTAGTTACTGGTTAGTTTTATTCTCTTTTTTGCAATTTTTTTTCGTAATTTATAAATATTCATTTCAGCGTTGATTTTGCATGAGCACCGTGTCAGTTTGACAAAGTAGCTGCTGTTGAAGCGATTTAAATATTTAATTGCGTGGATAACAAGGTGTAAAGTGTGGTTAATCAAATCAGCCAGCATTTCGAATTAACTTTTTAATATCCTGTATTGATAATTAAAGTCATTCGTTTCCATAGCAGCGCAAGATAGTGGAAACCGTTAAAATGTATCTGAAGAAATAATTACAGCTATTAATTTTCATTAAGAGTACATACTCTTAACGTCAGACGAGTCCAATGTTAGCGCGGTTGGAATTTGTGGGAGGAAAATAATACTATTCTGCAGTAATTTGTCATTTCTATAAATTTTAGAAAGTTTTGAAATGAAATATGAGCATCAAATATAAATTTGCCATGTAATTTTTATTTTTGTAATTGAAAACTGTTAACAGTGTTGATTATATGCCGAACACCTAATCTTCGATATGTCGCCATAAGAGGCGTGACTAATGTGGCTCCCTATTGGAATAAAAAAATTATATATTTTTTTTAAAATTTAAATCTTTA
>NW_017537390.1:460010-469765 GCF_001853355.1 Bactrocera latifrons | reverse complement strand
GATGTCTTATGATTAAATAAAAAATTTTGAATATATTTTCGTTAAAAATTTTCAAGATTTTAACTCTTAATAATTTAAATCAAAAAAACCTACAAAATTTAAACAAATTTTCAAAATTTAACTCAACTTAAAAACTTTCGAATAGTTTAATAACTCTTTTGAAATTTGAAAATTAAAAAAAAAAAAAATTAAGTTCGAGTACTATCTGCTCAAAATTGTATCAAAGATTTTATGAAACAGTGTGTGACCGAAATAATCTAAATGACACTGTCATTGACTATCGTTGGGATTTTGAATGCTAAAATGACTGTTGATAGTCGCTTCCCGAAATATGGATTTCTCGGAATTTCAAAACTTGAATATGTGTATTAATATCCATTTCACTTTAAAATTTAAATCACATGAAAAGCGATTTTCGATTTTATAAATCAACAGCTGACATTCGAACATGAAACATGTAATAGAAAGGGCATAAAATCAAGACAAATAACCCAAACAATATATAAGTAAGATATATTTAACAACGAAATCACAGAAATACATTTATAACAAATAACGACAACTAAATGCCGAATAACAAGCATAAAAGCAACAAAAGCTGAACAACAACTTAAATGTTAACTGTCAGCAAGCGTAGCTAACATTATGAATAGCCAAAGTGGGCGTCCAAACAGGCGACCGCCCAACATGATTTACAGTATCACGGTCACGGTCACACGACTGACAGTGTTACGCCGACACGCCAGATAAATACTTAAATACATATAATATGTACATTTACATATATATATATATAATAAATGGAGCAGTGGCACGTATGCTTGCGTCGCGATACGAGCTGTACGGCATCGACTTGCAATGCCACAAAATTTACGCCGAAATTCGAGAAATCGAGTGCAGCGGCAACGTTCAACCAGCATTTACCGATTTCAGATAGCGGAAAATTGGAGCACCCGCTTTTGGCATGCAGCAGAGGCTACTCTGTGTCACTTGCTTTGCCTGGTTTGGCCAGACTGGTTTAGCTTGGTTTTGTAGCTATAACAAAAGTTACAAAGATTTTTGGAATTTCTACTTTAAAATTTTCATGTTGCGTTGTTGTTGTTGTGCGATGTCATGTGCTGCATGCGCGACCACCGAAAGCGTTTGTTGTCATCTTAATTTACCAGCCCTTTAACATATTTGGGTTTAAGTTGTTGTTGTTGGTTACAAGTTGACTTTAATTGTTGCTATTATTATTTTTGTAAATGCRTCTGTTAAGAGGTATTGTTATAATACAATGAAAGTCATTTGTTCCCAAGATTTTTGGTGTTTATAATGTATTATTTGTTGCGTAGGGTGTTGGTATAGGGTTGCCACAGCACAAAAATTTTGTAAACAATTTTATTATTTAAAAAAATTAAATTCAAATAAGCTGAAATATAAAATTCGAGGAACCTAAATTCTTAAATTCTATGTTTTCATGTTTTCCATATTAAGTGAAGTGTAAAATTAGAGGTTATAGTTGAAGAGTCATGAATGAAACCGAACTGGAATTGTCCCGCAAAGGAATAGAGCTCATTAATATCAAAAATATAAATTCTAGAAGCTAAATTCTATGTTTCTATGACCTCCATGTTAAGGAGTTTATAATTTGAGGTTATGGTTGAACAGTCATAACTGCAATTGAACTGGAATTGTTCCGTAAAGGAATAAAGCTCAAATATTTCTATGTTTTTGCCTTGAGAATGAAATAAAAGTTTGAAGTTATCGTTGATCGGCCTTAACTGAAACTACAATAGTAGAAACTGTTGGCTAAAGTGTTTTTCTTATATTTTGAATAAATAGAAGTAATATAAAATATTAAATTTTGTGAAAAATAATTTTCAATATTTTATTCGTAATAATGACAACCCAGTTCGCTCTTGTTTCCCTGCATCAACATATGTGTCTCTTTCAAATATTACACACCCAGGCATTCTCCTATAAAAAGTCATTCAAATATTTAAAGTGGAATTATCATAATTTATGTTTCAATTGAGTCGATTTGACATTCACTTTGACAGTTGTGGCAACTGTAGCGCTTTGTGCTGCAACAAATGCATCAATAACAATTCCGCTTACAATATATTTTCAAGTGGTGAATTGTCATATATTTTATATACACCTTTGTAAAGAGACACCAGTTGCAATAAGAGCTTATCTCGTACACTCATCTAGCATTGTCGACAAAGTGTCAAAGTTATGCAAAGCTGTGCTTGAGATATGCGCCATTTTCATAAGTGTGTTAATTAGATACCAAAACATATTCGCATTTTTCAACACAAGTTAACAGCTTGTTGCATAACTCATAGTCGTTTTAATTTGATATGTGAATGAAACAAATCGATGTGACTGTAATTTTTGACATATTTCAAACGTTTGCAATTCCATCTGAGTTAAGTGTGTGTGTAGAGTGGTGGTGTAAGCATAAATTAACACATATTTATGTGGAAATAAAAATTATTTTTAATTTGTGTAGTGTAGTAGGCGCAGTATTTAAAATAGCAGACATGACTTCATCTAGTTGTTATTGATCAGGGTTGTTTGTATATGTCTCTTTTTTTCTGCACGATTTTTAGAATTACAACTATGATGTGGAATGTGACTAGCAGCGCCAAGGTTAATGCATTCAATCAATTTTTCACTGCTATAATCAGTAATATTATGAAAATTCCACAAATTCGTATGTAAACTGAAAATTTTTGGCGTTTTAACATTTTTTTCAAATATTTTTTATTTCAAAGTTTGCAGTCTTACGCTATGGCTTTTTAAATACTTGAAAATAGGCTTTGTATTTACATTTGTGGTACACAAGGACTGAAAATGGAAACACTTATTTTATGGAGTCACTACCATGGTATTGTTTCTAGGAACCTAAATTCTATATTTCTATGTTTTCCGTATTCAGTTTAAGTTAAAAATTAGAAATTTTGATTGAAAAGTCATGATTGTACATGTACTGCAATGGAAATAAAGGAATAAAGCTATGTTTATATGTTTTTCGCCTTAAGAATGAAATAAACATCAGAGGTTAGCATTGATTGGCCATGACTGAAACTGCTATGAAGTGTTGGTTGAAATATGTTTCTAATGTTCTAAATGTAAATCAGATTGTTTTAAGAAATTTCTTTAGTTTTTTTTCGTATTAAAAGCATTTTTTAGTAAATAAACCGCTTGAACTCTTGAAATTTAAAACTAATTCTAAACTTAATAATTTTAAAACGAAATTCCGAGTAATCCTTTTATAAGTATTAATGCCAAAGCGTACATAAAAAACAGTACTATTTTCAGGATTCATTCAAATGCTAAAAAATTCTTGGATAGAATTTTTGGAAAGAATAGAAGAAAGTAATTGAATGTACAGATTCTTAAATCTATGCTACTTTTCCAAAATATGTTGATATCTTATTAGAAAAAGCCTTGTAATTCTTAGCGGAATCTTGCTTTTAAATGGTGATCAACGATCCATAACTTTGTAGACCCATTTAGTTGTGTTGAGGACCTAAACCCCGGTCTTTAATACGACTGCTTAAAAAAAGAAGCTTCCTTCCGATCAAAGTTTACACAACAGATAGACTTGGGAGTTCCAATTGCAAAATTGCAAGGTGATGGAAGAAGGTAAATACTAAAATGCTTTGAGAAATGCATTTAACACATCTTAGCCAGGTAATTAAGAAGATTTTGCTTTGCACGTTTCAAGCATGTGGTATAATTTTTTGGTTTTAAGGGGCACTCTTAGTGTAACAGCCTAGAAAATGCGATTTTTCGGTAAAAAAAAAAAAACTACTACGGGGTCATTGCTTTGAAATTTAAAGGGTAAATTGTATCATATTTTAAGAGTCACCGTAAAAATTTAGAAAAGAAAATAATTAAATATTTTGCGAGTTTTTCGCAATCTCCAACGAAATTAAAAAACGCAAAGAAAAGCCTCCAGTAATTGCGACCTTGCCCTTTAAAAAAAAACTTAAAAAAAAATCTTGCCGAGAAGATTTCGTCCATACAATGTTCTAAGATCGTAAAGAACAAAGAATTGAAAATTAAAGAAAAGTGTATTTTACCGAAAGTTTTGATAATTTTTGATGATCTGGATAGCTATAGAAGTAGGCATATTTAAAGAGAATATGCAAACAAAAAATTTTTTTAAATAAAAACCGTCTCCGAGTAATGACTGCAGCAATTCCGGGAAAAACTCTTTTAAAGATAAACTGAATATCAATATAGGCAGATTTTGAAATTTCGAAAAAAATTATTTTTTATTAAATCAATAGTCTTCAAACAGTAGTATGTTAAACTAAGGAATAAAAAAATTGTTTTTTTTTTTTACACTCAGTGTAAAGTATATTTTTTCATAATTTTATATTATGTACATATTTTGGATGTTAAGCTTTTACATATATTGTAATAAATAATCACCAAAATATTATCTAATGTTTTTTCGGCACAAATAAACACATATTATATGAAAGAGAACAACAAGTCATGCAGGAACAAATTAGATAAAGGTTCTAAAAAAAAATGCTTGTACAAGTTTTTGACATTATCTTGCGCATACTTTTCCAGCACTTTATAACTATGCTTAACTTACTTGAAATGAAATTCAAATCATTCGAGAAAACCACCAACTTTTAAATAGGAATGCTGCAATGAAACAAAACTTGTCAGACATTTTTTAGCTCTGAGAGAGAGGGAGTACGTCAATAAAATGATGAGGGTAGAAACAACATTGAACGTAACCATATTTCCGAGACATATCTGCAGTTTAAAACTAGAAGTGTCTAGTCGAAAATAAAATAAACGTGTAATCATTAAATTTTTTTTTTTATGAGTTCATATAATCGTCGACTGGCTAAATAAAATTTTGAGGCACAGGAGCGCCTGACCGTTATCGACCATATTTAAAGCAATATTAGACCTATATCGGCACAATAGGTTGCCATGAGAGTAACAATTTTCATCTCGCCGGACAGCAATAGCTAAAAGGTATCAATTATTTGTTTGGAGGGAAGATTGTCGGATGACAATTTGGACCTTAGGGTCATACTAATTACAAGGAAGGTAGTTTTGTAAGCTACCTAAACTAGTTCACTTCACTGTGGGTTAAAACATGAAGGTAAATACCAGATACTTTCTCTCTAAAGACATCAGCTTCAATTATTTTGCTACAAAAAATTTTAAAATTTAAATATTTTGCCAGCCAACTGCCAAATAGACGCAAAAATATATATAACCAGCAACATGCACGCACACATATTTTCTATACATACACACACACAGAAGTACTTGATAAATTTACACGCTATTTTTGCAATTTATTAAATATAATTATAGCATTTAGTTGCCATTTAAAACAGACAAACGTATTTATAATACAAACAAACAACAAAAACAAATAATAAAATTATAAAATCCAAAAAAGTTGAAAAGAACTGCAAATGAATAAAATTAAAAATGCATTAAGTTAATTTCGCTACCGTTATTTCCTGCCGACCCGCACCGCACCATTGTTGTTGGCACCTGCTTGAGTTGCAACATTTCCAACTGTCAGCGGCATACGCCATGGCGGCAATAACACACAAGCGGATACATAGTTATATATATATATATAGTAGTGAGATATAATTTTATGCAACAAATAAAGCACTCACTCATACAAATGCACATTTGTTACAAATTTATTGTGTCTACATTTATTAATAAGTGCCACGAAAACAAGAAAAAAAGCACACGCAACAACAAAATAAAATGTAAAAAACAACAAAATAAATGCAAAAAAACAACAATAAAATGGTGCAACAACAATAAAAGCGCATAAAAAATCCATTGTAACATGAAAACGCGTGTTACTCATCGGTGGCATGTCGGCACTCGGTGCGATTTTTATTCGATTTATTAACGTCGACTGTATTCTGTGTAGTTGCTGTTGTTGTCGTTGTAAACGTATTTGTGGTTAATGTGGCTACTCGTTGGGAATATGCCATTTGCACGCTTTTTTCAAGTGTTCTCGTACATGTGTGTATGTGAATATGTATTTCTCAACATATAATATATATATGTGTGTGTGTGTCCGCACCCGCGTCTGACAGCTGCTGATGTGACAGCTGGGGCTGCGCAAATGAAATTAATAACTTTAACTGACAGCAGACAATGCCACACAGTTGCCAGATCAAGTGTTGCACATGCATGTTGTGCATGGCATACATACATATGTATGCATTGATGTGTGTGTGCGTGCGAATGCAATTTGCGAGTGTCACGATGTCGAGATTTATTACAATTCAATTTTCAAGTAACTTCCTGTTGCCAGATTGATTGGTTAATTTTATCAAGAAATACAGAGATATCTGTGGCACTATTACTATGATTATTTTCAAGAATTAATCGTTGCTAGGAACTTTCGGTTTTATATCTCAAAAATTAACCAGAATTATAACTTAAATGTATGCAATTAATTTTATCTTCATTTAAGGTTATTAGCTCTATGTTCTTCATACTTAGCTGAAAATTTTCATATATGAGGACCTGCGATTCTTTCTTTAATATAAAGGTACATAATGGGTATATTTTAGGAATTACTGTCCCTTAGTAAGCTTAAACCTTTAACTAATGGTAAACAAAATCCAAAAACCAAATTAAAGATTATAAATAATGCCCTCTATATACATGAAGTTTATAAAATTATGAGGTTTTAACTCAAGTTCATATATCTGGCAGCATACCTTTATTGTTTCAAATGTACTATATTACTTCACTAAACTTCGACACTACAGGATGTTTTCCTCCCATAATTGATTTATATGTATACATATGAGTAAATTAAGCTTCTCAACACCTCAAAGAAAATTTTCTTTAACAGAATTAAAATTATACAATTTTTATTCCTTACAAGGTCATATATTGTAGCATACCTTTAGTGTTTCAAATAAATAACTTCTCTAAACAGTGAAACTACAGAGGGAAAATTGAAATATAGACATTTTAGTAATAAATTTTGTGAATATTTAATTTTAAAGAAAAATTTTTGTTAACAATCTAACGCTTTTTATTCTGAAAGCGAAGTTTAGTTGATAAAAGCATACTTTTCGGGTTTAACTTCGAAGCATAAAAAATACGTAACTAAAATATAAAAAATTTCAAAAATGACGCTAACATAAAATATCATTTCGAAACATTTCCTTTTAATACAAATTTGTTCAACATTACTGAAAATATTTGTTTTTCAATACTAATAGCAAGACTCAGGCCTCTCTTACGTTGATGCTAACACTTATTATATATTATATATACCTTACTATTGTTTTCCAAATTTGCTGAAATGCATATTGACTAAAATATTGAAGTTTAGTGTGACTTTAATGTTCCTTAAATTACTGTAAAACTGACATACAAGGTGCATCATCAAGTTGCCACTTTTTTTGGCAACAGTAAGAAGACGGAAGGTTCGAAAAACTTCGACTGTTTACCCGACAACTTTGATTCCAACATGAAAGCATGGCTTGAATTTGGCAATATGCCAAGTATTAGTTGCCTTTGCTTAGCTTTTCAAATAATTCCAACAAAATTGAGTGGGAAGCTGTAAAATCTGGAAATTTTTGAGGTTAGTGTATGTCAACTCAATTTGACAGCAAATATTTGATAACATTTCCAGTGAATTTGAAGGTTGGCAAATATTTTTTGTATGAATTTCAACTTATGTTGAAAGAAATTCATATCATGTTACAAAATGTGGCACAAAGTGGTCCTTCAGAGCCAAACTTTGTGAAGCACGGCGATTTTATGACTCTTGTCTATTTAAGAAACGCACTCGCCGACAGTGACTGTCATTTCACTCGAGCATTCTGGTTGTTAATGAACTTCATATTAATGATCTCTCATCTACTTCAAAAAATTCGAGATCATTTGGAGTTTAGGTAAAAATCAATTTTTGGTCAAAATTGCACAGTGCTAATGCATCAATGACTAACAAGCTTAATCAGTTGGGACGATAAATATTAAATATTAGCGGACTATTACTCGCCCACTTGAGTGAAGAGGACCTCATACAAACGATGAGATGTGGACATCAATCTTTTAATATTATTAGTATTTAATTCCGCACGCCATCGCTTCGTAGGTAGCTAACTGAGCAATTTTTTATTTCATGATATTAGCTCCGCTCTCATGGTCCAATGGCGCCTACAACGCATATTATGTTGCGACCACGCGACTTTTTTAAAATACTACATTTTTAAATTCGTGTTATCTTTCAAATGGAATATCGGAATCGAATAACATAATAGTAATTTTGTTCGATACTAAAAAGTATTAGCACCGCGCGCTATTTAAGGAGTTTTCAGGTAATTTTTTTGCACCTGGGGTTAACTAGACGTTATAGTAAGATCCCTAGCCTTTTTCAAAATGTAATATAGCCTATGTTCACCGGAGTGAGTATAGCTTCCCACCGCTGTCAGAATTTTTCACATTCGTTAAGTACTAGCTTTGCAGCCTTTCTTCTTTATAATATTAGCAGATATCTACTTTTTACAACGCGCTTTAAAAGAAAGGCCACCCTGTACTTTTTTTAAAATATTATCACGAAATATAATAATAAAAAACGTATATAAAACCATAGCAACTTTTTATGAGCTGAAATTTTAAATCAGCATTACGCGACGCTAATATCTAATGACTTTGCATAATGGACTGTTGTTTTTTCGCTAAGCACTTTTTAATCCATGACGCAACAACTTTGATAGCAAATTTGATATTTTTTTATAAAACGAGTGGAAAGTGGAAAAACCAATTTAAATGAAATGACTGGAAAAATTAGCGAAAACTATTAAAATCATGCATATGAAGAGCGCTATTTAATTTATGGCGTTTGAATTGAATTTTTTAACAAATAAAAATAATACATACAATTTTAAAATATTGCTGTATTTCTTATTTTCCCAGCTCATTTGCACTAATTTTTCTTTCATGTTTATTTGCGAAATTCAATAAATTTGTAAATTTTTTACTTTAATGACTCGCCTGCTTGTGGAATTAAAAGTTTTGAATTAATTTGCGGCGTTTCTAATTAGTGGTCAATGCCAAATGAGTTATTTACATCGTATGTGTGTATATGTGTGTACTGCCGTTCAAATTGAGTTTATAGATTAACAGCTAGTGTATTAAAAATACAAAAAAATATATATAAAATATAACAAAACAAAATGAACAACAAATATAATACAGCAAACGAAATAGCGTTGATATATCGAGAGAGAGAGAAAGAGAGAGTAGACAAAAAGTATGTAGAGACTCGTTAAAACACATTAAAAAAAATAAGCAGAAAACGAAACACAAATTCATAACTGACATATAACTTCCGTTTCCGTTAAAACAACTGTAACTCGAATATGTTATTTAGTAGTTATGTAATGAATATATTTTAATTAAAATAAATGCTGTAGTGAAAAGAAGAGCACTGAGTGAGTATCGTGGAAGTAGAGAAGAGAAAACTATGATGGAAAATAGTAAGAAGAGCGAAGTAAAAAGAGAGCAGGCGACCGAGCTAAGAAGTGGAAATCAAACAATAGAACTATTTGCGTAGTAAAAACAGCACTGTCGAGCAAAATTCAGGAAATTTGAAAATTTAAAATTTTTTTGCATAGAAAAAATAACAAATTTCTGGAAAATAAAACTATTTTGAGATGCTTTAAATATATAAAAAGTTTATTTCACTAATTTTTTTATTAAGAGATTTAAATTTCATTTTT
>NW_017537390.1:414528-457920 GCF_001853355.1 Bactrocera latifrons | reverse complement strand
CCTTAACCTTACTTTTGTAAAGGCGTGAAATTAAAGAATAAAAAATATACTAATTATTATTATATTCGAGTATATACTTATAAATTACTTTAAATATTAAAAAAAAAGCGATTATAGAAAGTGAGTATTTATTTCAAAAGTAATACTTAATAAAGAAGAACCTGAAATATGGATTAGATGTCATATACTAGATATGTATGTATAAACAATAATAATGTGGCACTCAACATATACATATACTATATATGTACATTTATGGAAAGCGCATGAAATGTATGAAAATGCAAATGTATTAAAAACGACAAATAAATATTGACGAAAGATTAATTATAAAAGTGTTTTTAAATAACTCAAGATGGTATATTTTACAGAAGGTACGTATACATTTTGAAAAGAGGCTAAAGAGGCTAAGTTTAAGTTAAGTGAGTTTGGAAGTGATGACAAAGACCTTAGATAGTGTGTTAAGTGTATAGACTAAAGTATAGCTGATTTGGATTCGTGAATCGCTAGAGATCAAATACAGCAAAAGAGCTTGAAAAGCAAGCATTCATAACACTTTCAAGGGTTACATGGATTTCCTAGGGTAAGAGATAGCCTTTTTTCAAAAATTTTTGTCTCGTATAAAAAATTAAATATTTTATTAGAATTTTTTTATTGTTACAAATATAAACTATTAATAAAGAAATCTGAAATTTCTGGAAAACAATATTTGTAACACTGCCATTGCGGCGCCATTTCTGGAGACAACTCGGAAAAAAGATACGCCCTTACAGGATCATGTAAAGTGAAAAAGTATGTGTTTTAGTTAAAACCTTAACCTAGAACGTGGTCGAAGAAAAAAACGAAAATCAGATTTTTAGCAGACATCTGCAAAAAAAATTTCAAAATTTCAGTGAAAATTACAAATAGTTGTAATCGAAAAAATCCTCCTTCAAGTTTTTAAGAATTGTATCTCAAAGATCGGTGTAAAACTTCATGAAGCTTGGTTGGATAGTTCTTGAAAAGTCTTGACAATCGACTTCAAAAACACAGTTTCGAGTAAAACGCGTTTAAAGACGGTTCACTTATCCTAGCTAGCCTCGATCGCACAATTTTTCAAGGCAGTGTCTTCGAAATTATTCTTTGGATCAACTTTAAAATTTAGGATAATATTCTAGAGGCAGTAGAATTTAATAAGACAATATTAGGTTTTTGAAACCCGAAAACAGTCCGGTTAAAAAAATATATTTTTGTATATATTTTCTGGTCAATATAATGAAACTAGATGCCTCAGTAAATGCAGTTCAAAAATCCTTTATTCTTTAAGAAAAGTACCCGCTGGATCTTCCCCCTATTATTTATTCGATTTTAGATGGTCCAAACCCTAATTTGATGAAAGTCTATATGATATATAGGTTCGAATTATGCGGGTTTATGTCAATAAGAACGTGAGGACTTATCGCCGGAATTTCTGAGCAAAGTGGTAGAAAATGCTGTAAAAAGGGCTCAAATGACAATCAACTGTGGCGGCGGCCACTTCCATGATATCATAATCTCGACTTGATGTAAAAAATTTAAAAGACCAAATAAAAATAATCCACCAGCGGAATCAAAGTGTTGAATTTTTTAAAGAAGTTTATCATTTTCCAAAAATCATCGGAAGGTTATTTTTGCGCCACCTGTTATAATAACGAACAAATTTTATTTACGGAGGAACTAACACCATGAAAAATCATAGCTTCTCCCTCGTAAAGTTATCAGCTCTGTTGTACTTTGAAGTAAGCAATACGAGGTCATTCAATGGGGACAACTCTCTATTTTTGTATATTTCTATCATATATGATAGATTCAATGAAATTTCAAAAAGTATACTGTCTGTTAAAATTTGGCACGGACTACGGTTACAGTGTGAAATTGGGCGACAAAGCATTACAGCTAGGATTACTTCCCACATAATACATTTTTAAATTCCATTTGAGACCTTCCTTTTGGAATATACAAATCAAGAATGCATTAATATACATATATCACAATAAGACGAGGCACGAATAGTAAATACAACCAGAACTGTTCAAGCCTCTAGGTATTGAATATGTGAACCCAGTTTTTATAGTTGAACTTTTACCGAAAATATTGGTCAATTGTCAAAATAATTGAAATTGAGAGAGTATCCTTTCCTTTTAGTAATATGACAAATGGGTTGAAATTTCAAACTTTTGCGTGACTTCATGTTGCATATATCGGACAATATATTAGTTATCTTACAGTGGAAATGCTCGAACGAGTCAACGGAAATTGAACTTAACGGATGGATTATCTTGGACGTAGCCGCGCCAACACTCGAAAGAGGTAATCTTCAAAAAATAAATGCCAAAGGGTGTCCTTTCGAATGATAACATTTCCATTAAATTTGAAGTTAAGCGTTTTTTTTTTTTTCTTTAATAAGGTAGGGAACATAGAAATGGATCACTTTTTAGATTTCTGAGCAATAACAAGCGTATTTTTGAATAAATATTTACACTATCTACATGTGTTTGATATTTGATAGTAAGGCTGACTAGCACAAAGCATTTTGAGACTAAAATATGTTTAGGAAGTCATGCGTACCCTTCTTGTTTAGATCAGGCTCATCATTCCTCAACTATTCTTAAATTTAATGGTATCATAGCAAAAGCCGTGATTTCGCAAAGTGATCACCCGGTCAGGTTATTAACCCATCTTGGCCTTCCGAAACAATGCGATATACACTCAAACGTGAGTGTGTGTGTAGGTGCATGTGTAAGGTCAGTTTAATTGACGCTCATATGTTATGAGCACAAGGCAACGCAAGAACATCAGCAACAGCAACAAAATTATACAACTACAACAACACTAATTATATTATGAATATACGAACAACAATTGTAGGCTTCCACAAACACACTCGCACTCAGCCATATACATCCGGCAGCCTCAGCGGCATCTTCGCCGCTGCCTCAACTTGTGTCTGTGCCATTAGAAACTAGACACCCATTATTGGGAGCAGGTTCGTAATTAACTTTATGTACGCCATACTAATTAAGACGTTTAACAAGGATAAAATTACCTTTTAACGGCAGCGCTTTGGTGGCGTTTGCTGCCACTGCTGTACAACAACAAGAGCAACAATGCATGAAAATAATAACACCAAATATGCTTGGTGGAATATTAAGCTGGAAATAACGGTGCGCAGACTGATATTATTACATTGAAAGACAGTGAGAACGGCAGCTAAAGCTGAGAGAAGGGAATGAAGCGAAAAAAAATCAAGAAAAACACTTAATATTAAAGCGCTAAGAAAGGGTGTTGTGTGGCTGTTTTGAGGGGAGGAGGAGGTTAGACATATTTATGGCTATATGCGTACATAACAGTATATTTGTTCGTTTAGCATCACAGCGGGTATTCAATTAACGCGGATATTACGCAGCAGGAAGCCTTCAAGATTTGACTTCTCGATGGCCAATTAAAGGCGTGTGAAGGCGTGAAACTAAAGAAACGAAGCATAACTGCTAAGCGCTATTAAAGCTTTACCACTTACGAGTGAAACGCAGTTTCTATAGGGGGATGTTGTAAAAAGTACATAAGAAACGCTTAAATAAATACACACAAACATTCTACAATATACATATATACAGGCAACACAACTTACCCTAATCAACACAAAGTCTCTTTCCTGCATTATGAAAATTTAGTATTTAATAAAGTTAAATTAAAAAACGTAAATCACAAAAGTCAATGCTGTTTATTAAGGCGCAGCTGCGTACGAAAGGTCAGCAGGTGAAAATAACAATGCAATTTATTTATACATAATATTTATGTGGCATTGTGACCGTTTGTTGCTTTCATTAGTCTTCATTAGCGCGCAATAAAGCTTTGAAATGCGATAAATTGTGCTTTTTTACACTTTTATTGCATACTTGCAGGCGTTTGGGCTTGCAAAAGGTACATTCAGCCATACAAACAGCAGCATGTGTTGATGTTAGTAGCAAATGGTTTAATTTAAAAATAAAGCAGTTCATAAATTATTGCTTTGACTCTAAAAATGTCTCATTTAAAGTAAAATAGGACGGACAAAATTATCCAAATTCGTTTTAATTAAAAATTTCGTGTATTATAATGAGCTTTAAAGAAAGACTTGTTTTTATTAAAGAAAAATATTTAGTGCTTTGAATTTTGCTTAAAGCCTTTTTTATTTCAAATATATATTGAGAGGGTTTCTATAACCAGTTCAGGAGCGACCAGTATTCGAATGAAATTTAGTTTTGATATTGAACGGAAATTGAAGCTTTACCATATGGCTCCCGAAAACAGAACACACCCAATAATGACATAACTGAAAATTGTCTTTACAATTACACGGAGCGCAAAGCATACAAAACATCCAATAATGGAAAAAATAACTACCTGTATATCAAGTTCGATGTCGTGTGTCTTAAAGCTTCTATAAAGTTTGATAAAGAACATTAAGCGACCGGATTTTTAAGCCTTTGGTTACTTTGCCAAATCTCAAGCTGATACTCCAGTGGGCAATTGACTTTGATAATAGCAGCATATAATATTGTTTATTCATATTCTAAATATGTACTCAGTGAACATTGTTATGCCATATGAGTAACGGTTATATCGAAAATAACTTTCATTAAACAGCCATATTTTTTCCCGCGATTTTGAAATTTTTCTCTTCAATAAGGTTTACCATTTATTCATGGAAAGCTATATGATCCAACAATGAGTCGAGTCGGAGTCAGTGGCCTCAAATTTAAGAGCGCTACATTCAATATGTGTCGCCTTAATCGTCCTGTCGGGCCAAAAATTGAGCGTCTAGTGGAAAAGTTTGAATTCATGGGCCCAGTAAAAAAATGTTCTTGTGCTAGAGAAAAAAAGAAGTACCCGTAGTGTTGAGAATATTACTGCCGCTTGCGCATCAATTGAGGAAGACCCAAATCAGTCTCTCACACGTCCTTTTCAAGAGTTGGGGATCTCTTTGACGTCGTTGTGGCGAATTTTACGAAAAAATCTTGGCATGCATCCTGACAACAACAAATTGACGTAAGAACTGAAACCGCTTGATCACCAGAATCGTCGTATGTTCGTGAATTGGACTGAGCAACAACTTGAAGATGATTCGAATTTTCATCGAAAAATCATGTCCAGCGATTATGCCAATTTCTGGTCGAATGGCTTCGTCAATAAGCCAAATATGCGTTATTGGTCATTCAGCAATCCACACATACTCCATGAGTCACCATTACATTACGGTTTGGTGTCGTTTACGAACCAGTGACGTCATTGGGCGGTACTTCTTCCGTGATGATCAAGACTGACACATTACTGCGAAAGGGAATTGCTACCGCCCAATGAAAATCGAACATTTTTGTCGCGAATTTAATAATATGGACTTGGGCAATATGTAAATCCAAGATGATGAGGCCACAAGCCTCACGACGAATGTCAGAATCGATTTTTGAAAACCAAGTTCGGTGAACGTGTTATCTGACAAAATGGCCCAGTGAAACGGCCGCCACGCTTGACCGATTTGACGCCGTTAGACTCTTTCCTGGGGGCTACGTCAAGTCTATGGTCTATGCCAACAAGCCAACAACAATCGATGTACGCTTTACTGAGTCCTGCCATAACCACTGTATTAAAAAGTTTTATATTTTTTATCATAATTTGTAAAAAAGGCTCACAATTAAAAACCAGTTTAGTATTTCCTTTGTCTTTTCCTTTGAGAGCTGTAGAAAATTGTATTGCTATGATTGCCTTACACAAATGTGGCAAAGCGCTGCTGAAAACTTATTAACTATTTCGAGTATGTTTGTTTACCTATTGATAGTTTTCCTAAACGTCTACATTTGATGACAGAGAGAGAAGCGGTCGTACGCATATGGTTCAAAAGAATTCAGCCACAAAAATTGTTCGCGAATACATTCGCAGAAACGCCTTTAGAATTAAATATATCCACAAGATCTATGAAAATATTCATTTGCAAAGATATCTTCAGTTGCTCTTCTTACAACGGACTTGAAGCAAACTAGGCTGAACAGAAGTGGATGGCATGCAATCGACTTCACTGAAAGTATTGCCGATGAGAAAATTTTCAGTGTTGAAGAGGTTTTAAAAAGCAAATCGACAAAATCTACACTAAAACTTCCAAACACGCAAAAAATGCATTGCAATGGTTCAATGTGGTCACCATCTAAGCGCTGTAATGGTTTGGGGGGAAGACTTCTTTGAAGGCGTTCAACCTTTTTATTTCTATAAAGCCAAAAGTGTAATAGCAGAATATTTTAGAAGGCATGGTTATATCGTTAAGTAATACTCTCTTCGATGGGGAGGAATACTCTCTTCATTGAAGATCTTACAACAAGATTCTGCTTCAGCACACAAGGCTAAAATCATACAGCGATGACTTAATAAAATTCGCTTGTTTTCATATCTGCAGAAGCTGGTAGTCGTACAGATTTGCATCCATTGGGTAGCAGTTTGTGGTCAGGGTTAGCCAAAGTGGTCTTTCTAACATGCCACAATAATAAGGAGAGCCTCAGAATAATTCGAGCAGTATTTGATTAAAAAAACAGGTATTTTATTCTAAGCATAATCTAATTTAGCAACATAATTGGGTACACGATTTTTCCTAATAATGACTATTTAAATCGGTTGCCACACTTTTTAAATCAAAATTATACATATATTTCGAATAATTCCACACAAATGGCGGTTCGAACTTAGTCCTGCTTAGTTTTCTCTTATTTGTATTTCTAAAGTCTTATTATTATTTGGACAAGATAAGAAAACAATTTTTCATAGGAAACTTTAAAGCTTTCAAATTCATTAAAAGTTCTATTGTTTTCATATTTCTGATTTCAACCAGTTTTCGAATTCATTAGACAAGAGTGTCCTTCACCTTTAACACAATTTTGAATATCCTCGAATCAATATTTTCACCTTCAGCGGGCGCAGCTAATTTATGTCTACCCTTTGTGGCAACAAGAGCTTTGACGAAACAATTAAAGTGAGATAGTTTGAGGTCTTTCTGAACCGAGCACGTGCCCTCGAAGTGAAAAGTTCATAATTAAATTTGATATTTTGCGGATAAAAAATTATTTTGATTTAATTAAGGGTGGGCGCAACAGACGCTGCAGACGCTACTATACAATTTTTTTGGTTACTTAAAGCGTTTTGGTTAGTTTAGGCGCCATCGCGAGTTCGTTGCAGGTGGCAGAGGCTATCAAGTTGCCGGATTGCTAGTGGCAACCACCCGGTCGAAACCGCAAATTGTGCAGCGCAGAAGGAGCGTTAAAGCGACAAAGCGTTTGGCGCCACAAACTTCTCCGCTTTCACTTAACGCCGACCGCTGCTGCTGCACAGTATTTCTGTGAGAGTGTGCGTTATAAAGAAAGGGGCATTTGTTTTTGCTAGCGTGTTGTTGTTTTTGCTTGTCTCACAGTCTTTTGCGACCTGTCCGTCCATCACTTCGCGCAATTTGAAATTTGTTAAGTTGTTGTTTGTTTTTGTTTCTGTTTTTTCTACCGCTCCCTCTTCCTTTCAACTGTTTGCGCTCAAGTTTCAGCGCAATTTTGTGGTTGCCACCGCAAGGGTTGCAAGGTGCCGCATATCCTTTGCTGATTGCCGCCTGCACTCATAACTTTTTAAAAGTGGGAAGGCTAACGGAGATTAGGGGGACACGTAATCTACATACATGGATGCACATACAAACATATACATATATACCAATCTACATGTACATATGCACCAATTTGTGCGCTCCACAGCCAGACATTGTTCCGCTCCACAAGCGCAACAAATGAATTTTAATTCAATTAAAGTGCAAATTGCAAATTCGCTTATTCGACGAATGCTCCACCTCCCCTCGCCATATCTTTTATATAAATATATATACTATGCAGAAATGTATTTATTCGTCACTGAGCCGCTAAACAGTTTCATTTAGGGGAGATTTATTCCACCAGCCTAGTCGGTTAGCGATGCGTGGCTACCACTCTGGCGGAGAGTGGATTATTTATCCCCTCTTAAGCCGCCAAGTAGAAAACAATTTACTTGAAAATTTGAAATTTTCGCTTAGCGGCGCATATTCATATTACGCAGTCAATGTTGCCTATTATTTTTTGCATAAGAGAAGTTGGGTGGTCGTGTGCCGCTATGGTAACGCTGCTAATGGCATGCCCTCTAATTGGGCGAGCGCCGCAACTGAGTGGGTTGAGTGTGTGATTACTCATATATGGGTTGTGGTATTCAGACCGGCCGGAGAAAGTTTTTAATTCTAGGAAGGATTTTATACCTAACAGTATACAATGGAGACTACAGGAAGAAAATAGTTGACCTAGAAACTGAACCCAATCCGTTTCAAGATATTCAAGAGGGCCTAGAAAACTTGCATGGAGTCTCAAACTTATATAGTTTTCTTTCTAGTGGATTTTTTGCACAAAAAAACTCTAAAAAACAGTGAACTTGGACCTCATTAATAAAACATATTCAGCCAAAAAGCAATTTTAAATTCATAACGATTTTATAAAAATTATTTGTTGTAACATAAAGACGATTGAAGATTCGATGTTGTCTCCTGAGGAATGACAGCTAGGAGAGACCTAGAAACTAAGAAAACTTCTAGAAATTGATTTGACTGAGAATTGAACTCAGGTCCTAGCTAATGCCAGCATGCACATCTTACTATTACACTATGATATCCAAGCTACAGTTGGAACTCGATAAAATTGTACACATTCTGAAACCGAAACTCGCCTAACTAAGTCGAGTATTACATTATTACTCATTTTTTCGATTAATTAACATTATATGGACATAGTATGGATTTGATTCCACCAATATTCAATAACAATATTTTCACATATTCGTGCCCGATATTTGGACCCCAGATATCCAGAAATTATTGAGAAAACATATTTGTCATTCATTTTTTTTTTTATTTATTTTTTTATATTTTTTTTTAACTCCCAAGGACAACGCCAATAAGTTCTTATCCGCAGACTGTCTTGAAGGAACTGAAGCTTAACTCTATACAAGTCCCTTCCAAGATTCACTGATATGGGTGAATCAACACTTCTCTCTCCTTCTCTCTCTCCCTCTCTCTTTATCTCCTTATATACTACTACTCATCAGACAACATTAAACAGCAGAATCTCTTTTAGTCCTGAACTTGCAGGCAGGTGCTAAATAGCAATGTCATTCGGTATCTCTCAACCTATGTGAAAGGCCAAAGGCGGCATGCTTTAGATAACCAAGAGCTGCAACCTCTTAATCCAGATCCTTGCCCATGTTAAGCCAAAGGTCATATGAACCAGAATGAGTAAGGATGTCCCAGGAACTAGACGTAAGTTTATCTTCTTAGACGAGACGATGACGATGTGCCCTTTGGCAGTGGAACCCAGAAGGCTAGTAGGCTCAGTAACTCGGAGGCGAGCGATTCTGAACGGGACAAAATCCGAGACGAGGGCAAAAGGAAAACACTAGGCCCTCAAACAGAAGATGTGACATCTATATTCGGCCTTGACGACCCTGAACATGAGCGGTGCCAGTATGAAATGTTACCTTAGGCAATCCCTATACGGTAAATTTCAAGAGGAGGTAGAGAAGCTCACTGTGAGTAAGAGCAGGGAGCGCAATCCATCTCCTTCTACAAAAATAATTGCGGAAGCAAATTTTGAGTTCGTCCCAAGATACAGGAGCGGGAATCATAGACGCCGAATCCACATCAGAAATACGATGTAGTGAAAGGGCCACACCTATGACTGCACAGGGCAAAAGGCGAAACACAGGAGTGGGCAATTGACCTCCAAGTTCTTAGAGGAAAAAAGGGATGTTGTCATAATCTCACTTTGGTTGCCATATAACAAATATACCGGTTTCCGCGTAACCGACTAATTTTTCATTAAAAAATCTTAAACACTCAGCGAGATATTTTAATAAAATGCCGAAAAAATTATAGCCTATATATAAAATAGTGGGTTATAGAAAATATTTATCAAAAGTAATTTTTGTTAGTTTTTTCTGAAACAAAAGAGTTCCCCTCATTAAATCTCCAGAGCGAAGTTTTTTATTATCACCCTTTAATAATATAACAGATTGAAGGTAGTATTAGCTCAAGCAACAGAAACAAAGAAATATGTATATATAAATGTAGACACTTTCATTCTCACAATTATCAACTTACCCTCTTTGCAGTCGCTTTGAGTAACACCACGTTATAGAGCACTTTCGCTACAAATCCAATTATTTGCGACTTAAGGTTTTATGGAAATGGAAATTGAAAAAATAAATAAAGCGAAAATAGATTGAAATATACATAAAAAGAACAAGATCGAATGGAGAAAATAGGAAGCAATGAAGCAAATAAAAGCTCAACAACGCAACTCCAGCGAGCGAGTCACAAACGCAAATAGGAGACAAGGAACTTTGAAAGTCAATAAAAAGTCATTACCCGGGAAGGCAGCGCCTACACAATGAAACACCCTAAATTTGCCAAATGAGCACCCCTAACCTTGGACATATTGCTTAGACCAGCAATTGGCAGGCATTTAAACGGTACTTTAGTGGGGTAAAAGGGTTCTGCACAGAGGGTGGGTTGGAGTATAAAAACTTTGTAAAAAGTGGAAGTGTTGTGTATTTATAATAAAATAGCTTTCGCTCCCCTCCATCCACAGGCACTTTATGCATAACTTTGATTGCGCGTTACTTTATTAAAGTTTTTGATTGCGTCAATTGCAAATGGCAACCCTTCGGCTCACAGCGCCGAGAACGCCAGCAGAACGAGAGCTCTTACAGAAATATATCCAGAAAATAATAAGAAGCGATCCCTTCACCTCTTTACTTGTCCGCCTGAGTGAAAGCAATCAGCTCCCAATCCAATATTCGCGTTCTTCGCTTCGCGCTGCGGATTTGTGCGAGATTGGGTTAGGCTTTATTCTCCCATTTTCTGCGGCTTTACGCTGTCAGTTGAAAAGTTGAAAGTGAAAAGTTTATAATTTGTTCGCATTTCACCTGGCTTAGGTGCCTAGAAATTGGGTTTGGCATTAGTGTTTAGCGCTTTATCCACCTTTTTATTATTCCATTGCATTCCACCAAATCACCTGAACTGGCATGAAAGCATGCCGTTACTTTGAACATTGTTTTGACACACCATTTCACTTCGGTGCTTTTGAATCGAGTTCATTCTCGAAGTTATTTAGACAATAAGCGTTTGCTTTTCCAGCATTAAACTTTGTGTGTTTGAAAGGGTGAAATATTTTCCGTAGTTAATTTCAAACAAAATGTTTTATTTTAATTTATATACACATGTATGTATATAACAGAGACATCTTATATGTATGTTCCTCATAGACTCCGAAAGGGTTGGACCGATTTCAATGAAATTTTAGGATGATCTTCAAAACGGTCAGGGAAGTGTTGTCCGCAACGTTGCGATGTTAATAATATTTTTATGAATCGACATCTCGCTACAATATCGGTTATGTGAACCCCTTTGTTCATTGAAAATTTAGTTATGCTTTTTTGACGTACTACGACTTTTCAATTGGACTGCATTTTCATAGCTTTGTCGAAAATCGATAAAACATATAAAAGCATTATATGGAGTTTGCTTAAAACATATAGAAGTAATAAGGAGTCCATATAAATCGCAATTTTATATAAATTTTATAATTTAATATATATGAATATAGAAGAAGAAAAAATAATAAATGAAAAAAATTGAGTCGGCATCGAACAAGTGGCAACACTGCGCTTTTCTAAAGGCGTCATCAGAAAGTCTTACTCAAATGTAATAAAAGAGTTTCAATACTCCATTTAAATACTTCATTTCTTTTTGTCATCCTCAAGCATTTTATGAAAAATTCCACGAATTGTGGTAACCAAGGTTTGATTTTTGTCGGTCAGTTTTTATAAAACCTATAGTCTGATCTGATCAATTTGTTCGGATAGTGTAACAGTGCTTTGGATAATAAATCGAGTGAAATTTGAGAAATAAATTGTCAAATAAAAAGGGTTTCTTTACAAAATCCAGATTTGGCACGGTATACATTGTGACACCCGTACCCGGAAATTGTAAATAAAATGAAAAATATTTAATTATTCATCAATATTTATTTTGTCGCCTTCATAGTAATCCCCAACAGTTGTAGTACTACTGTGACCTAATTGAAAGATGCATTCTGTTCCTTCAAAAACACAGCATTTGGAAAAATTCTCCGTCGTGATGGCCATCAGAGCCTTGTTCGATTCAGCTTTCATATCCCCAATTGAGTGAAACGGTGTTCTCGGAGTGATCCTGTGAATTAGCTGAATAGCCAGAAGATGCATGTAGGTAAATGAAGCGATTGCGATGCTGCACGATATTAGCTGATGTGGAGAAATGATCACGAATAACCTATGCAGTATGAGATGGTGCATTATCGCACATCTTTGTTCAATAAATTCAGACATAGCAAAAATCGAAGAACTCACTTCTAGAGCCTCACAAATTGACGCATATCTAAAATACTAATAAATCTTTTGACGTGAAATTTAGCACAGATGTCACTAACAGTACTACCAACTTACCGAAAAAAATTACCGATTCGAAAACACGCGAAGTATAAACTAAAAATTCACTTTACAATTTGATCACAGTAATAAACTTTTGCCAACGATAGTCCTCGAAACACTGGGGACAAGAATTATACGGAGCCAAACCCGATGAACAATCGTACTCTTTTTGACAAAATATCAGCTTTATCGGGACGAGTCGAACAAGAATGCGTTTCGTACCCAATCATCCACCAAAATCATTCAAGCTGACTCATGTGAGATGTCGATCTCTCTTACCATCTCTCTAACACTTGCCAGACGATTTTCAAGCACGATATCCCAGTTGAAGAGTTCGAAGGTCGCTCAGAACTAGGAATGGCTTCAATGATCTCTCGACCGTTTTACAAACTTTGTAAAAAATTGTATGTTCATATTTGAAATATTATTTAAGGATGATCCTACCAACATAACAAAATATATATTTTTGAAATATCATTTACTCGGATCGTTTAAATTACAATTTCCGCGTACTTTTTTGTCATAATATATACGTATGTACTAAAGTGGTCCATGAACTGGATTTATATATGCCATAGTGGTCTGGTATCGGTTCAATATTTCAGAAAGTGAACACTGAAAAATGGCCCCTGTTTAAAGTAAAAAATTTGATGTGAACAACGGTATGGGTAGAGATGTGACTAGTCGTCGTGCTTACTTCACTCAAAGGACCTGAATATGAATGTATTCCATAAGACAATTGTCATTGCAGCTGTATTTCTACAGTCCAGTCTTCCTTTAGATTTTCTGTTATAACACATTCCTCTAAATACTACAAAGAGTGGCACATGGTGGCACATATTTTGTCAAGGCAATGTGCCAAACATAACATAATCTCTGGTAAATGTGTACCCTTCCAGTTCACGGTGGCACATGTTTATCAAAAGGATATCAAAATTATTCAAACTGGGACTAGAATCGCTTGCACTCCTATCGTATTCCCAGAAAACTAATGATAAGCAAAAGATCACAATAAAATATGCTAATGTGTAATTATCATGGTGAAGGATGGAAAAGAAGCTTGCTTTATCTAATTAAATAAACTGTCGGAGTTTTGATATTAATCCTCTCGGTCACCTATTATAAGAAAAATATTTTATAACGTAGACTTGCAGCGTCTTATATTTGTTACTCCAGTCATTGGAAAATAATCGGAATTTTTAGAAAAAATAGAGAAATTTACCTTAACAAACAAATTTGACAAACTAAAAAGCATGAAGTTTTCGAAGTAAAGAGGCCTTTACTGTTTTCGTATGCTCTTCTAGTAACCCTGCATATTTCACTAGCACAGATAATACGATTTATAATTTAACCAGGCTGTAGAAAACAATCAATATGTACATTGATCTACGAAATCCTAGTGAACTTACATACATCCAAGTATCTTATAGAACTTCTACGGAGTGAACAGTTTCAAAAAATTCGTATAACAGCATTTTTTCATTCGTTTCTTTTCGATTTTCGAGATTTTAGAAGCGAAAATGATATACCGGTATTACCAGCTTTCTTCTAAAATATACATTTTAGATAAAAGTAATTTTGCTTAAACTTTCCAAACATTAGTTCGATATTAATCTTCTTCGAGTAATAATATAATAGAAGAGAAAGAATATCAGAGTAAAAATATATGGAGTGTGTAACATGAAATCATGAATTTTTGGAGATTGGTTCGGCTTGTACACCCCACACAGCAACAACTGTTGCGACATTGTCACTGGCATTGCCTACATTTAGGCTCGCTGGCATTATGCGCCGAACACAAAACACTACTACCAACAACTGACATTCTACTGCGAACTTTTCGAATGCATTGCAACAAAAAATGTCCACTCGACGCCGGAAGGGGTCTTACAACAAACACACGGCGCCAACTGGCAGCTTTAAACTCACAAGTGTTTGTTGTAGGCAAACCCCAAAGCACCGAAAATGAAAAAGTAACTGTTTGTAAGCGAGTTACCGAAAAGTGTACACAATTTATAGCGTAGAAATGCGAATGGCTGTGAGGAAATATGAAGAGATAAATGGGAAAAGTGGACAGGCACAGAACGAAATCGCTAAGGGACATTTCTCGGCTCCACGCCATATAAATGTATATGGTATGGTACGAGGCAGTGTAAATATGTACAGAGATGAATATGCCGTTGGCTATGGGTGTGGTCATGACAGAAGTTCCTCTGCTGGTGTTTGCCTTTGGTGATGGCGGCGTTAAGCCTTTCTTTGCCGTTGGGATGTCAAGCAAAATGTATTGTATAATCCTTAGAGGCAACTCAACGCTTTGCCAACACACATACAGACTAAAGGATACACTAGAAGTGCTATTTTTTTTTAACAAGATGTGAACACTTGCGAACCCATACATACATATATAGAGGTAAATTTCTGTATGGTGGAGTGTAGTATAAGTTTTGAGCACAGTAGTGACAGTGGGTACTTTTGATGTAATTTTTTTTAGCAATGGAATAATACTATCCCCTAGGTAAAAATAGAGGCTTTATGACATTTAAAACAAGTTTTGACGTACGGGTTTCCGGTTTGTGCTCAGGAATCGGATAGAAAAAGCACCGCAAGTCACTAATGGGTGGAAATTGGAAGTGGAACTCTAGTAATCATAGGACCGAAATAATTTTCAAGGGCTGTGACCAACGACTTACGACTAACGGTTTATATGAGAAAGTATTTTTGAAGGGTTGCCACCTGTTTTTGTGCAATAAAATTTTTAAAACAGAAACGGTAATCTGAATTTTTCTAGCAATTCAGGGGAAATCTAATATGCAAATTTGACATTTATGATCCGGTTAAGCTGGAGTTAAGAACCCTGCCTCAGGAAGACAATTACGAAATATCTATCTCGATGTGATGATGTCAATGCTAATAATATCTGAGAAACTCTTAATTTTCCACAAATTTGGTGCAGTGCTTAGATTAGATATTGGATGGTAATATGAGGTTAGCCGAGTTATGTCTAGGCTGGTTTAAGAGAGTAGAGAAAGGTATAAATATACATCATCTTTACTGCAAAATTTATAGACATTTCATAGTGTTTCATAAGCTGAAAAACATTTTTTCTCAACTCTTTCCAAACTTTTAACCCACCGTTTTAACATGAAATGCTGCAAGGAAACACGAAAGCTTGCGGGTATCAAGAAAGTCGCCGCGGAAACTACAAGAACACACATGAAGGTGAGAGCCAAGTAAGAACCGGCGAAGGAAAAGAAGAGTGCCACTCGGCAACCTGAAGCCCGGATGTAAGTAGGCAAATACAGTTAAAGGCTTCAGCATAAATACAGACAGCCGAGCGGCCTTAAACACAGAGGCACATTGGCTCAGCTCCGCTGGCTGTAAGGCGGTTATCCTTGCTCCAGCTTCCCCCATTCTGTGCTATACACATAATATAGTTGTAAGAAGTTTTCTCAGAAAAATAAAATTAATACAGGAAAAAATGTGGAAGGAAAATTCTTACAAGATTTTTATTTCGTAAAATGTGAAAAGTATTAAAAGAGTAAACTTTTTTATAGACTTCTAAGCGCTTGAAGTTGCACCTTTTCACTACTTCATGCGCGTCTTGTTGTTGCTGCAACATAAATGTACATTTTACCACGACATTTGCCTTTCGCATTTCACCATTTCCACATTTTATTATTGCTATTTTCATTATTTCATATTTAAATGAAAACTTTTCCCAAACGCCGGGCTGAGGCCGTCAGCATTGCCAGCCATGCGGGCTAAGCAGCACGGAACACGTGTCTCAGGGCGCGTAGGCTGGAAAAGACTAGTCACCGCGCGTGTGGGTATGGATGTATGTGCGTGCATTCCCTTGGCGCACACGCGTACATATTTTTAGCTGAATGTGTGTGGCGGGTTCTTGCGGAACTTCTGTGTGTATGTGTGTCGTTTCTCGTCGGCAGGAAGGAAGTCTAACGGAATTACTGAATACCGCTAAGCCAACAGTCAACTGCACAAGTTTCTCCTGCACACACTTTTTTTTTACTCTTCTGCTTACTTTTTTCTCTTTGAGTTTGGGATTTTGGGTCCTTTGTGAGTTTAGAGTTCTTTAGAGTTCAGAGTAGGCTTCTAAAATTTTATTTTATTGCGCTCAATAACGAGGCATAAGTAGGCATAATGATGGCTTATAAAATATGCAAAAGTTCTTGAGCACAAAAAGCCCAAAATAGTCCGGCAAAAACTAGACGCACACACACACATATAAACGCTTCGTTATGTTTTTATGTGAGCGCTTATATGCGAGTGTTTGGATATGTGTGTGCGTGCATAAAAAGCAGCATAAACTTTTCGCTCATATTAATACACTTACACATACTTAAGTGCGCATTTCTATTATGACCTTCGACATTCCAGTGCTTTCGGCAGACACTCGTCAAGTGACTACAAGTTGATCCTTAATTGTAATCATTTTGAATATGGCCACGCGCACACACAGATATACACATGCCACTTACATACCCAGCTATATCTGTATTAAATTATGTATAGCACAGCGCTACAATGACTCTTTAATAGTGGATCGATGAGTGCGTATTTAGTGTTAATAGGTTTGCTGTTGTTGTTGCTTAAATACAAGCAAATTAAATTTATGGCAGATATGATTAGAAACTATTCAAGAAGTATGGAAATTATTACAGGCGAAACATTCTGAGGGCATATGGTGAGCACCACATATTTTTGGTAACAAAATATGTTGGAAAACTTTTGACAATTCAGGTATCAACCTATATCCGTACTAGACTCAAAACGATTTGTTACTAGCTCTCCTTTCTAGACTTTTTGTCGCGAATAACTTTTTCTCCCAAGTCTTTTATTAATTGCACACCTTTAAAACTATTGGATCACCTTTCTGCAGAGGACTTTTGGACTGGTAAGTGAATTTATCGGGAAGCATATAGCCATTCTCTAATATATCCTAAGAAAGAAGGGTTTATGTAACACCACACTAAAAAAAAAAAGACAAAATTTACATGGAAGAACTGTAGCTCAAAATATATATATGATCTGGAAATCATTGACATTTTACACTTTGAAATTATTTAAATGTATAGATATATATTTGTGAACAAATTCTCTATAGTAAGCTCTATTATCTGGACCATTAAAAACATACATTTCATGACAGTTATTCACAAATCTTTTATTATATCAAAAAAGAGTAGGCAAGTCAAATTCTATTTGTTACTAACAAACGAAATTAGATTTGTGTGTGAGTTCGCATTGCCGTAGTGAAGAGCCTTCAACAGTTGGTTTTCTTGAATTATTGAAAGACAAGTGGCAAATTAATAGTTGTGTACCACGCAGAATTTAATCCGTAAATATAAACGGCAACTTACGGGTGCACAAACAAAATCGTTAAAAAATATATTTCCCAGTAGTCATTTTTATCATAAAAACCAAAAACTAAAGACACTTTGTTTGTTTGAGATTTTGTGTTGTCAATGTAATGGCGACTACGTTGACTAGTTGAAATGTTCCAGAAGTGTTAACGAAGTGTAATTTATTAAAAACATGAATATTTGAGTGGCACAAAGGATTCAACTAAGGTCGTAAAGTTATCGAAAACTTGCACAAAGCGAGACCTTTATCTATGAAGTTAAAGAAGCAGTAACGTGCTGACAGCGTGAGAGTTATAGTAGAGGACCTCAACGTCTCTGACAGATCGACTCTACATATTTTGTTTACCGTTTTTGGTATGAAATAATCAACCTCCCAAGGGACAAACTGAGTTTACTTGTCGCATTCCACACTGGTCATTGTAAGATTAAGAAGCAATTATATAACATAAGCCTAGCTTCATGTGAAAATTGGACTGGTAAGTTGCGACAGCAAGCTTGAAACTCCAGAACACCTACTAATTGACTGCACAGCACTCCGCACACGCAGGATAAAAGCCCTCGCCTCCATGTTTCCATCCAGCGACCACATCGCCTCATTAGCAGCTAGCAATACATAGAAGTATATTGGAACTTATCAATATTCTGGGGCTAGGTGGGTCGTTGTGACATAGAAGAGCGTTCAATAGACTTTAGGTCGCAGTGCAATCCTCAGTTAATGGTCTTAGGCTCCTACCAAAATAAATTAATCGTTTACGGAACCACCGTCAAGGAGAGGTCACAAAAAAGATGCTTGTCAACATAGCTGAGGAACATATCGTCATCAAACGCATCAATTCCGATGGTCACTGACTCTTTAAAAATTTGCCAAAACTGAAATTAAAAACGAACGAAATTCACCAAAGGCACTGAATGCCATTCCAACTGAGTCTTATGTCAAGTGTATGGAAAAAGCCAATTTTGTTTAATCAATTGATTGATTTACTCTAGCTCAACAGCAGGCAAACGTTGCAGAAAGAGAATATGGGTCGACTATTACAATTCAAAAGAGCTAGAAGAAAAAGAGACTATAGAACATCTTCCATGTGCATGTAAGAATTTGTATTGGGAAAGGATCCTAACTATGGGTCGAGGTGTTTTGGCGATATCTCTAAAGTTTCTCATATAAAATTGTAATAATGAACTTAGTTTAGTATCGCTGGTTGTACAATGGACATCGTAAAGGCCTAGTTGCGTCGTCTGACATCCACCCTACCAGTTACTATGTCATCCCTGAAATATAGATTCCAAGGTATAAAATTAATATTACAATAACTAATGCCATTCATGACTGCATATATCTCATATATCTTCAATAATTTGAGTTGAACATTTTTAAAGGAATATTGCCTTGTGTATTAAAAATAATAAGCTCATTAGCTGATCAAAAATTGGTTAGTGAGTCCAATAAAATAGCCTTCACGGCAAAGAAAAAACCTGATCAAATCTGATCAAATTTTGCTTGACGAGACGTAGAATTTATGAATATGATGATGAAACTGTTCAAAAATATTGCGAATAGTGCTCTAACCATAAGCCTATTTTGAATCCGATGATAATAAAGTTTTGTACTAAAATACGTGAAAACTTTGTCTACGACTGTTCCGAGTCAAATTTTATACACCATATGTATTTTTAACCAGAAAGAACCAAAATATATATACATAAATACCTATTCGAAATGGGTTATTTAAGTGCAAGATTTCATTCACAACTCTTACTTTACTTAGAAATTTCTACTTCCTTATACATATCTTTACAATTTTCAGTGCAAATCGTTCACTTAAAAATATTAAAAATGCCCTCCTTAAGCTTAACTACGAGCAAACACACTTAAATTGACATCAATTCATTTATTTGCGGTCCTTTTGAAGGCCCAAGACCTTTTCAGAACTTTAAATAAAAGCGAGTCATACAAATTTACCTGCCCCTAAATACAAGCATGTCACCCTAAGATCGCTGTCCTTATTAGACTGGGCGAAATACAAATCTTCTGTTAACCGTGCAAAAACTTACCTGCAAAGAAACGGAATAGAATAAAATATTAGTACAAAAATAAAAGATTTGCATTAGAAAACGTGAAAGTTTGTTTGACAGTCCGTATCAAATTTGATCAGATGGTAGAATAGATGTAATGTCTATTGTCTTAATGAAAGCCAACGGTATTAATAACAAATAATGCCATAAACCAGTAAAAAGCAAAACTGTGTTGAAAAATTGTATTCTTGAAAACTGTAATGAAAGCTAGAAAAGTTAAGCTTTAAGACGTCAGTCTAATATTACTTATTCATATAATGCTCTTTTATCATCATATATCGTGAGACTCAGTCTTGGATTTATCAGCAGGCTGAGTAGGCTGGAACCAGAGCGGCAGATTTTAGGGGGCGGCAAATTTGGCCCAAACATTTTATTTTGTCTTACAGAAATTAAATAAAATTGTATACCTACACAAAGAGATTTCACCCATTTATTAAATTAAATACGTATATTATATTTAACGTGTAATATGTTTCAAAATTTAAATATTTACTACTAGGTATGAATGTATTTGGGTACTTAGTTGTTTTTGCGTTGCTGTGCGGGAACGAATGATATGACCGTTCGCTAAGGGTGTCTGGCTGGCTGAACGAGCTTTCAGAGGCAAAAATGAAAAGTTCGGTGATCCACATAACGKTAATTACTGTATGATTTTGGAACTGTTAGCGGAATTCGATCCTTTTTTAGCCTGTCATATTGAACGATTTGGGAATCAAGGATCAGGCAGTACCAGTTATTTATCAAAGACCGTTTGCGATGAGTTTATCCTCTTGATGGCTCATAAAGTCTCAAAACAGATTGAAGACGAGATACGAAGGGCGAAATATTTTTCTCTAATCATAAATTCAACACCAGATATAGCACACGTAGATCAACTTACTCTTGTTATTAGATACGTTTTAGAATCAGGTGAACCGTGTGAAAGATTTGTTAAGTTTTTGCCGTCGGTGGGACATAAAGCTGAAGAAATGTTTTCTGTCATTATTTCGGAGCTCGAAACACTGGGCATAAATATTGAAGACTGTCGTGGGCAGTCAGATGATAATGCCGCGAACATGTCTGGCATGTACAATGGCTTGCAGGCAAAAATTCGAAATCAAGCACCTTTCGCATTTTACGTGCCTTGCTCTGCCCATTCTTTGAATTTAGTGGCAACTGCGGCTGCTGAATCGTGTATAGAAGCATGTCGCTTTTTTATGACGCTACAGGAAATTTATGGTTTTTTTGTAAGCTCGACACAACGCTGGCTTAAATTAATGAGTGAAACCGGGAAAGGCAAAACCCTGAAAAGAGTGAATCTGACACGTTGGTCAGCGAGGGAGGACGCGTGTAAAAGCTTGAGAGATTCTTGGCACGAAGTTCTTAAGACTTTGGAATCAATCAAAGACGATTGTACCGAACAGCATGTAACGCGACAAGAAGCGGCGGAAATACTCTTGAATTTGGAAAAACTGTGGAATGTTTTTTTGGAAAGAATAAACAAAGTGAATGTTCAAATTCAGGCTTCCGCCGTAGATTTGATCACCGTTGCCGATCTTTACGAATCACTTCGTAAGTTTTTCGTAGCTGAACGAGATAATTTCAAGTATTTCGAAGAAAAGGCGATGGAGATAAACATATCGAAACAGTACACAACAGAAATCGGAAAAAGGCAACCGAAAAGAAAAAAAGATTTGATGAAACATCAGAAGAAGTTATTACAATGACTGCGAGTGAAAGTTTCAGAGTGAACACGTTTCTCGTCCTCGTAGATAGACTGGTGACCGAGTTAGAAAAACGGCAAAACGCCTACAACGATTTTAACGAGAAGTTTTCATTTCTAACCAAAATGAGTGAGTTGACACCCACGACCCTGACGGAAAAAGCCCTTTCCTTGGAAAAAATGTATCCCAATGATTTAGAAACTGATTTAGTTCARGAATGCGTACACTTTCAATGTCACATTTCTTCTGAAAGAATTTTGATAAAACCAGATTCTGGATCATTGAAAAGTCTATCTTTGTTTCTACGAAAACAGAATTTGGAGAACATTTATCCAAACTTGGATATAGCACTTCGTATGGCTCTATGTAACCAGTGACAAATTGTTCAGGTGAGAGAAGCTTTTCTTGCTTAAAGCGAGTAAAAAACTATCTACGATCTACTTTAAGTCAAGAAAAGCTTAACGCCTTATCTCTTTTGTGCATAGAGTCAGAACTAATGAACAAGATCTCATACGACGATATAATTAATAATTTTGCGAATTTAAAATCTCGCAAAAAGTGAATGTAAAACTTAATTGATCTCATTGTCACTATTAACCTAATTGTTAACAGATTATTTGGTAGATATTGTTCGTGTTGTTTTTATATTGTAAGTGGAATAAAAAATATTTAACAATTAAACGTTTACCGACTACAYATTATTWTATATAAGCTGTGCTTTTATATAGTGTTGTAGCTCAACACTAAACACTCTTCACTAAATCGTGGGTTGTAAAAATAATCTAGAAACTGACACAACTATTCCCTAGTTCAAAATCATCCTAATAACGAAAAAAAAAAAAAAAAACGATGTATTGAGGACGATAGAGGACAAATCATAATGTTGCAATTTCATTAACACAATAAATGTAATTAATAATGATTGTGAACTAAACTAGCGCATGAGGTCAATAGGGGCGGCAAAAATTGAATAGCCTACTGGCGGCAAATTTCTAAATCCGCCACTGGTGAGACTATAATAATACGTTTTTGTAAGTACCCATTAAAAATACCAAAAATCTTCCTTGCACCCACTCTATTAACAGCCTAACCCATTAGATACACAAAAAGCAGCGAAAAAAAACTTGTTAAAACATTTTCATATCTTCTCATCATTTTCATTGTTGTAAAAAGTACGAATAGAAGTATAAAAATAATTTGCTGATTTGCGTTGATTATTGCCGCAATGAATGCGCAATCATTGCTAATAACAATAAAAGAAACTTTTCTTACAAGTGAATGTGCAACTTGAAGCGAGACCTCATTACCAGTACGATTTCAATGGCGAACAAGCGCTTATGAGTCGAAAAGGGGATATTACCTGTACACAGGCTCTTTCAAGAGCGTTTTGCTGCGTCAATACACAACAGTGAGGCAAATTAACTGAGTGAAATTTTTATAAACTGCACTTGAGAAAAGTGTTGCCATACGCCAAAAAACTTCTGCAAACAAACTCGAAGCCACAAGCAGCAACAATTCAAGGGCACGCCGCCTACACAATGGCCTAA
Source organism: Bactrocera latifrons (assembly GCF_001853355.1). NCBI lineage: Eukaryota > Metazoa > Arthropoda > Insecta > Diptera > Tephritidae > Bactrocera > Bactrocera latifrons. The sequence continues at coordinate 434,658 of NW_017537390.1, read as the reverse complement.
AGTTGGCGGAAGGCTGTGTGTGTGAGGTGGAGAAGTGAAGGGAAGCATGTTCTTGTTTGCTTATTTAAACGAACTTTGACTTTGACTTTGCCTTTCAGTAGCAAATTGCGTGCATGCTGTGAGAATTCAACTAAGATGGGAGGTGAAGCTGAGGAAGCAACGTGGCAAGAGTGACGGAAGCGGCAACAGCAAAAAGGTGTGAGAGCGATGTGTTAAATTTCGACCACACGACTAACATACAAACTCAGCCGCAATTCCCACAGCGACGTTTATGCCGCATTTCGACGTACAAAGTGCTGAAAAGGTAACAAACGAACTTGCATAGCCTACCTAAAGGGGCGCTTACAAGTAATAGCGGTGAGTGAGGAATTTGGGTGTGTTAAGCAAACAATAAGAAATATAAAATAAGCTGAAGGAGATGAAAAAAACAAGAAAAAAAAAAATAAAAAATAAAAATAAAAAAAAAATTAAAAGCATATATTTATTTGTAGTGAGTTTTTGGGAGCTCACCTGCTGTGTTGCTGTCCCAAAATCACACGTAAGCGACACAAGTCACAAGTGTCATGTGGGTGTGTTGTCAACAACTGAACTTATGCTTACACTACCAAAATCGTGTAATGCTACGGAGTTAAGCACACACACATATACAACTATGCAAACGCACCCTAATGGCTGTCAAATGTCAAGCAACTGCCGTAGATGTTGGTGTCAAACTTTTCTTGTTGTTGCCACAGCTTCATGCTGCGTAAACGTTTGTGACACTATGTTGGAAGCCCACTGCGAGTGATTGTAACTGTAAACGTAGGGTAATTTGCAAAAGAATTGAATGTATGAGAGAAAGGTTTCGACTTCACGTCGATTTTATTTTCTCAAGTAATTTTGTTGGCATTTTTGCCAAATTGGAGAAGTAAAATTTGACAGCGTGCTGTCGGTGGCCATAGTATGTTGATAAGCGGCAAGGTGGGGTGTGGCAGTGTGATGCAAAGTAGCCACTGAGAAGGAGAGTGAGGAACGCAAACTTTTCTGTGAATTTATTTCACAAACAATTTATCTCATAAGCTTTAGTTAAATGGAAGTATAATTCGAAGAAAATTGTTCGTAATTTTAAAAGATAATATTGACTGTAAAAGCTTAAAGTACGAAAGTCGATGTCTATTCAACACCTGAGTGAATGCTAAGTTCTAGTTTAAGAAATAAAAACTTATAATATTTCGGCAACTAAATATAAAATAGCTCGGCTATCATCGTGTAAGCGGTGTCTACGCCAATTAAGAGGAAGAAATATAAAATATTCTACGAAGCTTTTTAAATGAAGCTTTTTTATGAAAGCTCTTATGAAAGCTTTGTTTTTAAACTAGTGTTGTGTTAAGTTACATATATACTTATATCTGCTAGAAGGTTTTAAAAATTATCAAAGCTTAAAACCCTACATAATCATCACTAAAAGAAACAGCAAAGAATATCAGAATACCCAACAAAGGTTAAGGTTATCATAATCATTATCAATACTTTAACCTTTGGTGAGGCAGTAGTATTTCTATGTTTACAAATTCATTGCTAATGATCTGAGAATTTAAAAAAAAAAAATCACTGAAACTTGAAAAGTAGAAAAAATTAATCCTGAAAAAGAAACTTATTGGAAGGTTGAACTACTCTGAAGATATAAAAATACTCTTTGATGTACAATGCAATAATATAAAGTATTATCCTGGAACCATCTCTAATAAACTTATCTACACACGTAGCCTGCTTTTTATATTTCGGTATTTGACGACACTTGTATTGCATTCTGGCAATTCGCAACTTTGGCGTAAAGCTTGACATTTTCGGTGTTATCCACACTTATAACGTTTTGACACATGAGCGCTATTTGTGTTGTTTACAGAAATTTAAAATATTCATCTCGGCCAAAAAATGGAATTAAATCGCGAACATTTTGCGCTATTATTTTCTCAAACTTTCGATGTGGATTAATTCATCAAGAGTGCATAGATGAACTTAGTTCAATTTTTGATAATGAAGCTCCATTTAGGTACTATGTTCATCGATGGTACGGTAATGGGCTGAGAAAACAGAATAGCAAAGCGATAAACAACCATTTGTTTGCCAGTTGTCTTTCAAGAAATCAGAAAAACCAACCACCGCGGTCGGATCACTATATACTAGGTGCTTTCCAAAGTAAACAGGACTTATTGAATCTAGCGCACCTGATGGCGCCATCTATATGTCGACTGGTGCATTAGAATCTGCTATCTTTATCGATGGTCCAGTGACATTCATAATATTTTGGAAGTGAAGCTATTGCGTTTTAAGTGTCAGTATGTTTGTGTTATCGGTGCGAAAATGAGCTTCGAACAAAGAGCCAACATTAAATTTTGTTTTAAAATTGGTAAACATTTTACCGGAACGTTTCAATTGATCAAAGAAGTTTATGGCGATGATTGCCTATTCCGTAGCAGAATGCACGAGTGGTTTCAACGTTTTCAAAGTGGTCGGAAGGACATAAATGACGATCAACATGTGGGCCAATCAAAATCCGTGATAACCGGAAATTCCATCGAAACTGTGCGTGAATTCATCAGGAATCAGCCGAAATAATCACTCAAATTCATGAAAACTGAATTGAACATCTCCATGACTTCGATTTATTGCATTTTGACTAAAACATTTGGGCTTACGAAAAGTGTGTGCACGGTTTGTTCCGCACAAATTGACTGACGACCAAAAATTGCTCAGAATGCAACATTTGAAGGACGATTATTTGATCAAAAATCATATTTTAACCATTAACCACTCCCCGTATTCACCTGATATGGCACCGTGCGACTTCTTGCTTTTCGGAAAAATGCGTTTGCCCATGAAAGGAAAGCGTTATGCAGACGTAGAGGCCATTAAAAAAGCTTGCACTGACATACTAGTGGCCATGCCGGCCAACGAGCTAAAACACTCGTGCGACATGTTTTTGGACCGTGCAAAAAGCTGTATTGAAACAGAAGGAGACTATTTTGAATAAAATAAATTGATTTCGCCGAAAAAACCATTAGTTCTGTATTTTTTTTTTTAAGTCATGTTTACCTTGGAACACACCCTATATATTTGAATGGTAGAGTTTCAGACATCATTTAAAAGGACAAAGATTGGGACATATGATCAAGCATTTCTTAAAATTTGTTTAGAAGTCTATAAAAAATAAGAATACCTTATACAGAAAAAACAAATCATTATACGCACTTGATACCGATCGTTCAGTTTATATGACAGCTATATGCGATAGTGATGCCATATCGACGGTTCCAACAAATGAGCAGCATTTTGGCGAGAAATGGTCGTACAATATTTCAGATCGGTTCCTTAAAAATTTAGAGATAGTTCGCGTATATACACACAGACAGACAGCTTGTCCGTAGCTTGTCTTAGCTTGTCATGTTGATCGTTTATGTACACATTTTATAGGGTTTCCGACTCTTCCTTCTGAGTGCTATCAACTTAGTGGAAAACTTAATGCAGTTGAACTTTCATAACTCGAATAATTCGCGAAAAACTTCGAGTTGGAGAGACTTCGGGTTATGGAGAGAAATTTGTATGAAATTTGACCTCTACTGCCAATTCAAGAGTTCGAGTTGTGGAGAAATTCAAGTTAAAGAAGCTCGAGTTATGGAAGTTCAATCGTATATCGTGTTCAGTGTATAAGAAGGCAATATTACACGCTACAAAACCTATTCTACGAGTGTCGAAGTTACAAAAAAAAAAAAAAAAAAAAAAAATTTACTGATTTCCTCATAAACATTATTTATGAAATAGAATAAAAAAAAAAAAGATTCAATAATCGCCTTCACTCCCGACCACCTCTTCCCAATTTGTGAACTGTTGCTGGTTTAGACTTGAAATTTGTGTCTTCGCGTCGCTGCTTCGTTTAACGAATGCTCGCTGTTTATCTTATTCGCATTTGCTACCAGCCAGTCGGAACTTTGTCGTACTTGTTGTTGTCGCTTATCAAATTGCCTGGGAAAATGTGTCATTGTTATTACATTTTCATTGCCATTTTATTTTCATTAGATTTAGGCGCTTTTATGCGACACGAACACACACTCATTTACTTATAAAAATAAAAGTAAGCTCATTTACTTATAAAAATAAAAGTAAGCAAGCTAGCGGCATAGCCGTCATTTTATATGCATTTGTTGCTTATTTGCCTTTCTTTGTGTGCATGTATTCGTATGCGTGTGTCGGCTGCGTAGGTTTTATTATCGGCAATTTTCGCTTTGACTTACGAATTGTTAAAATCCATTTTTTACTCGTTAAAAGTTTATTTTATTATCAGCGTAGCATAACGGGAATGTAGCAAGCGGCTAAATGGGTGCTTGAGTAGAGCTTCTCAGGCTTTTCTGCCCTGACTTTGTGACTGCTGCTGTCACTTAATACTTTCAACAGCCGAAATTTGAAGAGTGTATAAAAGTGCGAGTTTACTCGGCGCACGCGGGCATATGTGTGTGTGTATGGCATTTGCATGGATGTGTGTGTGACATGTACATATGTTGGTGTGTGTGCGTCACTTTATGCGCACCAGCGTGTAATGTTTATGGAATTCGCATGTAATTGGCCGGAAAACTTGCCGCGCTCGACTGTTAACAATGCTGTGATTTCTCATTTCTCTCGCAACTTGCCACATGCAGCACCAAACCCCATCCCCGCATTACACTTTGAACTTTCTTTGTAGCATTTTATATACAGACTGCTGATAATACAATCATATTTCAATGGTAATTACCCAGCAAAGCGAGTAAGTTACTTTTGTTGACGGCGCTTACTGCAGTGTGTGTGCATTTGTATGTTTGTGTATGTGTGGTGAGGGTGTTTATTTGTGGTTTTTTATGACTGTATATGAATGCGTAGCATGCCGCTGACTTTTGTGCCTACTTTTCTTGTATGAAAAACAAAAAATTAATGACTAATCGTGGTGTGCTGCATACCCACTTACACATATATACATTAAGGTGAGCAAAAAAAAATAAATACAAAAAACGTATTTGTGTTAAAATTAACTTTTATAAAGAGAAAAAAATTCCAGAAAGTCAGTTTTTAAAATATTTTAAGCATACAAATTTTTGAAGTACAAAATATTTCCCTGAGGAAGATTATTTAGGAAATTTTACACTCGGCATGAATTGGTGATACAAACAATTATATCCTAAACCGTTGAAAATAGTAATGGTGTTACTTGAAAGTAAAATTTTATTTTTTTTTTTTTTTTTTTTTTTTTGTGTTATCTGAAACATATTAGCTAGTCGAAAAAGTCTTTTCGTATTTTATTAGAATGCTCACCGACGTTTTTTTAAAATTAAGCTAAAGGCATTACCTTGAAGGTTTACTTTATGCCCTGAATAAAGTATATTAAGTCTGTCACGAAGTTTCCAACACTCAGAAGGAAATGTTATAGAATATATATGCTATGTAAATATTCAGAATGGCGATCTGAGTCGATTTGGCCAAGTCTATCTGTCTGACGATCTATCCTATCCGTCCTATCAGTCAAAATCATGTCCTCTGATGGAAAACTGTTTTATATGTCGAAATATCTTCAAGAAATTTGGCGTGGATTATTGTCTAAAGGAACTATGCAATCTCCAAGAGATTGTTAAGTTCGCAACAGTATAGCATATAGCTGCCACACAACTGACCGATCAAAATTAAGTCTTAGAATGGAATCATGTATATTTATAAAAGTTATTATATAACCGAACTTAATGCTTCTTCTAGTTTGACTGTTAATTTTAACTCATAAATTTGATACATAAGTTTTTTGTCTTACCCTAACCATAAAAATACATATCTTCGCCAGCAATGCAAATGCATAAAATGTTTATATTAAAATTTCTGTACACAAAGCCAAGCACACATTTTTTATATTTTGTATATATGTATCAGTGGAAGTCTCAGTTATTTTTACACCCAATTGCCCACAAAAGCATGCAACTTTACGACTTGAAAATACATTAAAAGTCCATTAAGCGAAACTTTTCGTATTATTTCAACCTAACTGCATACAATTTGGTTTAACTGTACATTTTGGTTAAGAAAAATGCAAACAAATAGAAGAACAAAAGCATAACAGTGCTCAACGGGTTTTGCATCTCAGATAAAATATAAATACTCTGCAAAGAGCTCATTCGGTTCAGTTCCATACTATAAAATTATAAAAAATTTGGTTTGATGAAAGAGAGAGATTTAGAGAATTTTAGAATACTGGAAATTTTCGGCTCACAAGAAACAAAAACTATAAATTATTTTTAAATGGAAACAATAGATAAAAATCGATACCAAATAAGGTTGAATCGCTAGCTGCCAATGTGCCATAAAGGCTTTTCACGCTGTGAATTAAAATATTCAGTATTTGGAAACCACAAATCCCTAACTGGGCGCCCAAAGCAGCAAGTTCAACTCACCACACTATCTAAGATATTTGAAAATGTGTTGGGTAATGCAGGAAAAATAGTAATTTTTATGAAAAGAATAAAGGATAGAGAGGAATAGATATCAAAAATAAATTCTAAAAATAAAAAAACTCAAATGTAAAGCCACATTTTTTGTTTTTAATTTAAAACGCGAAGAACGCCAACTTCGGATGCACCGAAGCTTTAGTACCCTTCATAAGTACAAAAGACTCCTAATAAGAGCTTAATATAACAGTTATAGTGATTCGATCTGAACAATATGAAAATATATAACTAATGTATATAATATGAAGATCTAAATTCTCCGCTATTTTGTAGTAAAATGTTGCCAAGCGTGAAAAGAAATACAAATCGATAGCCGAGATTCCAGGCTTAGTAAAAATGGGGCGTTAAATGAAAGAAAAAAGTGTTGTCAGTGTTGAACAATTTTTCGAATTTCAGCGGCAAACGGATAGTGTGTTTTTGAACAATATCATCCCAAGAGATGAAGCGCAATTCCACTTTGATGGGTTTGTTAATCGCCGAAATTGCCAATTTGCTGGAGGCATAATTGCCCAAGCAAAATCGGCGGGAGGGCTACTGGCTGAGGAATTTACAGACAGAACCTTCGGGCATAACACGGTGGATAGTGGAGGTTTGCCTCCGACTACATGATCCCACTTTTCAACTGGGAAAGTAGGTTTAAAATAAATATAGAAAAATATGGCTGGTGTGAAGATATGTTAGCTCTAACCATCTGTAAGGATGGCTCGAAAATGGACGATATATTTGGTGCGGGAATATAATGTCCAGAGCTCGGCATAATATTTCAAGCTGAGGTCTTTGTTATTGCGAAGCCGAGCTGGCTTCTAAGGCACATGCAGACAATTCTAAAATCAACATCTACCAGGATGCAAAACTGAAAAAGTCAAGTGCAAAACGATAAATCAGAAGTACAAAAAATATCCTTTGGCACTCGACAGAAAATACTTTAAGAATATGATCAGAATACTAACTGATCACTGACTGACAAGACAGTCAAGACAAACGGCGCAAAATGAGGCTGACAGATAGAGAAGACTGCAGGATATATATAGAGTATGACACTAGAGAAACAATGGTACGATGTAAGCATATGTGTCCCCACGGTATGATACACTAGAGGAGGTATCGATAGCGAGGCTACAGAGCCTGTTAAAATTGGTGTCAAGTGTAAGCATCCTAAAGGATGACCTAAAGAATGACTACTTCTCTTAGGCCCAGTAACTGAACTTCATCCGTTGTCGCAAAGGATCAAAACTGTTCTAACATAACCTAACCTCTTTCAAAATATATATTCAATAGCATTGGAGAGTAGTGAATCAAACAAATGGCGGAATCAATTTTGAGAGTATTTTATATCATAAGCCGTTCACAATGTTTGGTCTAAATTGTCTAAACCAAAATTTGGTAATATTGCGGATTTCGGATACACCACTTTAATGAGGTACTAACATACTCCCTTATATCAATTAAACTTGCTTCTACATGAAATTTTTATATGGGATCATGAAAAGAAAGCAAGTAAAGAATTGAAGACAGCCATTAAATACGATTTAATCTAAAATATGTAATAACATTTGAAATGTGTTGTCCGGCGGTAACTATTCTAAAATGCACTTTAAAAACCAATTTTATCATAATCTTATATGAAAGATAAGACATGATTAGTCAAGAAATCAAAAAAATACGAATTTTAAATATTTTCAAAAATTAATAAGAATTAGTTAAACTAAAACAACATATTATATAAGATATTATTACTAATCGAATCTATAATTTTATTGCCTAAAAGTAAGCTTGTATTTACAATAACAATCAAATTTAAGATAATTACAGGGAATGTAAAGTGCCATCACTCAGAGTTAATGCCTTAAATTGATAATAAGCCAAGTGTGAAAGCAAGTAAATTATCTGCTTTAATGTCACCACAACTTCCGGTCGCCTGCTGTGCGCCACTTTATTAAAAATCAATAAAACTCGAAAAGACATGCAAACACAACAGCAACAACCACGGAGCAAAAACGTCAAGCCAAAGAGGAATCGAAAAATAATGAAGGCACTGTTGGCACTGTTGGCAGCAGCAAAAAAGTTGTTAATAGAAAGCATTGCACCGCAAGAACCGTTGAAGGAGGACAGCGGCTGCTGCAGCGATTCCAGTTTCTGTTGCTGCCGCGCCGGTTGTTGCCCGCTCCTTGACAGCTGCGAGCTGAAGGAGTTAGTGTGCCAATTGTCGCCTTCGTCGTACACGTCAACGTTGTGGTTTTGCCAACAGCAGTTAGGCCGCCAGCTGCCTTGACTTTTTATATATCAAGACATGTACCTTTTTGTTGTTGTTGTTGCTGGTGGTGCTACTGCTGCAGCGCGTTGCCACCGTTGAGGCTTTCCGCCTGTGCGCTCTTCAATACGCGCAGCTTCGAATAGATGATGTCCCAGTCGAGGTAGGCGCCCACAATGTACCGTACATTCTGCTCGGTGTCATCGTACCCGGTGCGACCGTGCAGCAGACGAATATTATTGAAAGTCAAAACGTCGCCGGGTTTCGTTTTAAATGCAAAAGCGTCGCGGCGCGCCAAACGCACAAACTTGGCGTAGGCCTGGTACCAGGGTATGACGGCGCGCAGCGGCACGGAGAAATGACTGTCGCGCTGGGGAATGCTGTGATTTATACGCGTGTAATTTCCGTCACTGTCTAAACTGTAAAAAGAAGCAGAGGAAAGTGTTAAATAAAGCGAGGAAAAAGAGTAGATAGCGGATGCTGAGAGAGCGGCTGCGGCGCGCGGTGGCAATTGTCAACGGCGCGTTAGGAAGGCGCGCAAACAGACAAAAAACCAGCACGAAAAAAAAAAATAGAAAATGAGTTGTAAATGAAGCGACAACGCCGGCGACAAGCAAAACGTACAAAACAGGTTGATGCGGCTCGAAACTGAGGCTATAAATAAGATTGAAAATCGATTTTCATTGCATACACCCAGGCGGCACACAACGCGCTGCAATATTATATATAAAATATGTATGGGCGCTGCAATGCAAATGCAACTAAAAAACCCCACAGCCTCAGGCAAGTGTGTGTAAGTGGCAGCGACACTCAATTTTCTTCGTTCGCTTAAGAGTTGCTTTGGGAATTGACGCCTTGCCTGCTAGACAAATAAATTAAATGCCCCCACTGTGGCCGCATTGACTTCGTAGCAGCCACCGTGTGGCACCTTATACCGCATCTTACCGCCGTCGTAACTCTTTTCGAGAGAATTCATTTTAAATGCAGCAACTTGAGAGCATCACTCCTCCCCACTCACCATATCACCGGTGCGCGCCAGATATTGTGAAAACTCCGCCCATCCTCACTGCCGATATCATTCCAATCGACCGGCGTCTCCGTTAGTATACGGTAATCCGTTGGGTGTTCGTCGCGCAAGCGATCGGCTATGTGAAATCCGTCCACCAACAGATTACTGCCGCCTACTGACTGCGACTGCACCACGCAGTGCAATATATTCACGCTCGGCTTGTATTCATAGTAGGGCAGGTCCGTGTGCAGCGGCAGCGGATCGGAGAGGTAGGCGTAATTCTTAGCGCCTGGTTTTGCCTGCACAATGAACTCTTCGCTGTTGTGGAAGAAATTCTAAAATATTTTATTTAAAACTTATTAAAGTGTTCCGCTTACCCGTAGGTGGTGCGTCGTATAAAACCCACACGGTCGGCTAATTGTCGCACAACCGTCTTGTCCAGTGGTGCGTCTTCGATGATGACCACACCGCGTACCGCTAGTGCCTCAAGCCATTGTTGGAGAGCTGTGAAGGAAAGCTTTTTTGTATGAGAAAATTTATTGCTGTCTGTTGATAACAATATTCCTCTGTTATAACCGATACATATCGGATTTATAACCAAAACATGTCGGATTTATAACTGAAACATGTTGGATTTATAACCGGTTAGTGAAACTTGTTATTCCTTCCTTTTTAAAATTTGCCTTTCTAAAATGCAAACACATCACGTTACCGTACCCCTGAACTACCTCAAGTATTTCATGTAATTATCATTAACAAAATTATCTCTGAAAACATTCATAGGACTACAGAAACAAGACGGACATATTGGAGGAAAAAAATAATGACAGCTATGGAACTGGAAACCTGTGCTCAACTAGTGGTTCAGGTTTAGACACGCGGTGAGGCTAAAGATTTTGGAGGGCGCAACTTATAAATGTGCATGGTGAAAGATGAGGTGGAAACATCTAGACACTTTTTCCTTCACTGTCCAGCTTTTGGCAAGTTAAGGTTGAAACTTTTCAGTTGTCACACTTTCTACGAGCCTGGAGAATTAGCTGGAATTGATATTAGTCGCCTCAAAAAATTTGTAACATGCTCTAGGCGTTTTGTCGATATGCGACAGGCTTTTTGATCCATATGTGAGTGTTTCAGCATCACAAGGGATTGGTGTCTCTAGCTGTTGAAGTTTGTTTATTCGTGTCCTCAAGAGTTAGCAGACTATTTAGCTAACTTAACCAAACCTGACACTACTATATCGAACATAATTAAGCCTGCGATTCATCCATAACTTGAAAGAAATTCTTCTTAAACCTTAATTTGAGGCACTTTCCAAATGTCAGACGCTAATTATAACGGACTAAAAGCTTCGTGCCTGATTTGTGTTGGATGAGATCCAACGAAGAAAACTTAGTTTGCTTGAGCTCTCTTAGGAAATCAAAAATGCACTCGGTAGTCGACTTATTTCATAATCGTTTTGAAGTCACTTAAGGAAGATCAAGATCGACGCAGCTTTATGAGACACTTTTTACTTCAGAAGTTAACGCAGTTTGCTAATTAGTCTCTGCCAAATGATGAACTGTTGTCTGCGCTCATCTCCTTTTAAATTATCAATTCAACTATTTGAAGTAACTTATATCTGTATAACTCTTCATTTTTGCCATATTTCTCCTATTTCTGCATTTAAACTAAAAAAAATAAAATCGCCAACCCAACCCCACCAACTTCCCCCCACTCACCATCATCTGTTTGCATTACATCTTGAAATTTGAAAGTTTCCGTAATTTGCTTGAACTGTTGACCCGCCCAATGTTTTGGTTTTGGCCGATAAAATCCATTCAAATACTGTTGTCTGCGCTCATCGCTAAATTCACGCTCGCGCAGCCACTTTAGATCGTAAGTGGAAGTATGCTGATCACTCCACTTAATCACAACTTGCTCAGCAACCGAATCAACCTAATTAAATGAAGAGAAATCTATGCTATTCGACGGGGTAAATCAATATACTAATTGAACTCACCTGAACATCGAGCGCCACCACTTCAGTATCGAAGCGATCCCAATCGATGCGACGCGACTTTGAACTTTGATGGAAGCACTGCTCACAGTAGCAGTTGTCACGTAGCCACACACTCGGAAATTTCATAGTTTCATTATCACACGATTTATGTCGTTGCACTAAAACATATTTACCCTCCACCGCGGAGGCGCACAAATGACGGCGCACTATTTTTTGTAAATGAGAAACGGAATTGCGCGCGACACCCGTCAACGCACAGAAAGCGGGTGCGATCATTTTCTTGTAAAACGAAGCGCACCGTTTGACGATCACAACGAGACTAAAATAGAAGCGGAGAGAGCACAATAGTGTGCCTCCAGCTGGCGGGCGACAAGTGATAATGTGGAGCGCAAGCGATTGGACTTTGTTAGTTGACGTCAGTATAGCTGAGAGGCTATTGGCACTCAGCGCGCTATCGCTTGGGCCACAACGCGGATATTAGACGCTATTAAATATTAACCGTGCATGTAAAGTATTTACAGATTGCGAAGAGTTAATCTCTAACTGCGTGTGGCGTGAGAATAGTACGCTCTGTTTAATCTTTGTATAAATAAATAAATACATGATTAACGATCTTGTTATCTATAAAATATTGAGATCTTCGCTAATCGGGGTTTAATGTTTCTAATTAATCTAAAATAATTTTTGAGATTAATTTAATAAAATAAAAGCAAAGGGCCCACAAATATAGCACGTAGCTGCCGCTTTAAGCTTGCAGTAGTGTTAGTTGCCAGTCAAAACAAATCTTATACAAGAGATTAGTTCATTAAGTGGAAGACAATTTTTCAATTAATACACCTGCACTTTTATATGAGATCGTTATCAGTTTTTAAATATGTACATATGTGGTATTTTATGCTAAATCCCAAAATGTTGCAGGAGGAAGGAGTACAAGTACCGGTGTAATGAAAAAAGATAACGACTGAAAACATTAGGACTACTACCAAAAAATTTAACTGCTTCCTGATCATAAATTTTTGCGATGATATCTAAAAAAATGTTTGGTTAGTCGAAAAAGTCTTTCCGTATTTTGTCAATAGATTTCGTTGCAGTCGTATATCTCCAATGCTACCAATCACATTGTGTCATAGCATATAGTGTTGGAAATGTGAGTTCTGGAAGTTTTGATGTGGAACTCGCTCTGGTCGACCTATCGTTGAAAAAGTCGATGAAATTATGAAAAAGACTGACAGCACCGTCACATAAGCAGCCATGACCTCGCTAAGAAACTTACCATTCATCTTCATGTGATTATCGACCATTTAAAAAAAGGCTGACTACAAAAAGAAGCTCGATCTTTGGGTACCACATGAATTGTCTGTGAAAAATTTAATGGACCGAATTAACAACTGCGATTCTTTTCTGAAACGAAATGACAGCGAACCATTTCTGGAGCGAATGCTAAAAATAGACGAAAAGTAGATCAAATACGACAATAATGTGCGAAAAAGATCATAGTCCAAATGGCCGAAAAACCAGGATTGACGCCACGAAAGGTTATGCTGAGTATTTGGTGGGATTGGAAATGAATCATCCACTTTAAGCTGCTCCAGCCTGGTCAAACATTTGATTCTACATTTTGCTGACAACAACTGATTAGATAGAAGCAAGCAATCGAAAAAAATGGTCAGAACTCATCAACACAAAGGGCTCCGTCTTCCATAAGGACAATGCCAGACCACACCCATCTTTGATGACTCGGCAAAAACTGGGATAGCTTGGCTGGGAAGTTTTGATACATCCACCTTATAGCTCTGTTTTATGTTTAAATTTATATAAAAATTATATTTTATAGTTGTTCATCTTGTGGTAGCTTTCAAAGCACTCTCCAATATGAAGCCTTGGTTTTCGAGAACATGTGTCACAAAAATTGTTAGTTCCGCCTGAAATTTTTCTGCTTGAACATACGGAATAATCTTTACTTTTTGCATTTTCACACTGCCGCAATATATGGAGTTGCCTTTCCTCTGCGATTCTGAGGAAAATATTTCATTATGAAAACCAACTACAAGTTTTTCCACAAATTTTCGGACAAACATAAAATGTGACATCAGTAAACTTCTTGTTGCCATTTTATTAGGGTATTATTTTGAAATATTTTAAGAAATGAAATCGCCAAATCTAAGTTAAACTCAACTCATGAGATATCATTACATTCGATTTAAACGAACCGCCAACGGTAAAAAAAAGCTTTGCTGGCTGAGAGCAGACATACGGTCCAGGGTTAATATTGCATGACGCTTGACACTATTGGTAATAATAACTGTCAATTCAGATAACTCCATACTGATATTCACCAAAGCCGAATTGCAGCTTGACAGCTTTCACTCAACTGATTGTTCGTTACCAAAATTTGAATATTTCTACACCAACATAGTTAGTAAAGTTCAAATTTATACGCTTTTTAAAGAAGTTTGAACACATTAAAGTAGAAAGCTAGCTTTCTTTTTAAGAAACTTTTTATTGAATCCAAGAGGAAAATCCTAAATTAAGTTTAAAAGACATATCTTTTTACTCAACACCCTTTTTGGCGCTATCCTGAAAATGATCTATATAGCAATAACTGTCAGCGTGTTATTTCCTTAAGTACTTGAATAATTTTCTACACATTCGCTGTCGCTGCGTACCAATGTAATAAATATGAGCGAGCACGCAAGCTTAGCTCTGCAACTGACAACAAAATCAACTGCTGCAACAGCAAAGCGCGAGACACATTTCCGCGAGTGGAGGAATTTTTTTTATAATTTCATATTTTCCTTTAATTTTTTTTTTATTGCGCGAAAAATGCGCACATTTTATTTGTTTCAAACGGCATGTGAGCGAGCGCCTTCATGTATGCAATGGCATGTGCACAGAAATGCATGCACTCACACACACATATGAGCGCTCACAAGCGTTGATATGAATTTCATGTGTGTGCGCAGTCACTTAGAAATCAGTCAGTCAAATACACAGTTAGCTACCTACGCTAACCGCCTGAAAGTATGCAATTGTTCTGCAAATGTGCGGCGTTCGCTCGCATGAAATAATTTGCGGTTATTACTACGTTGAAGACATTGACGCTGCAACATACTAGAGTTGTGGCAGGTTGGAGCTTAGCTTAGTTTCCAGTAAAAATTTTCCACACACGCTTGACTGACAAACGTCACTTCAAGCATGCGTGTGCGTGTTTGTGTGTGTTCTCACATATGTACTTGAGTGTGGTGCTATTTTGTCATTGCATTGCCGTACGTGCAACCAGCAGACGACATGCAACGTGTGGCTTCACGTGTCTTTCAAATATTTATGTGTTTCTTTTCAATGTGTTGGCTTGTCTTTGGCTGCGTTGTCGTGCATGTTTTCACTTCGTCAGTCGGCTTGTCACGCTATCTGTCCTTACTTGCCTTTCAGGCGCGCTGGTATGCACATTTGTCTGTATAGGCATTTCATATTCATGTATGAGGGTGCGTTCATATGTGTGTGTGTGTGTCTGTGCGGCTTTGTGACAGGATATCTATTTGCCTTGCATATTTTCGCTCCTTCTGGGTGTCATGGCGTCCTAATGTAATTGGAAATTGTATGTGAAATAAACAAAGACGTGCATGTCGACAATTCCCTTTTCAAAGTTGCCAACGCTGCCAATTCATACACAAGCTGACAGTTTAATGCACACGGTGCAAACGTTCTATGGCAAATTCTTGGGTGCACATTTATATATAAACAGAAATACATATATATAAATATATTTTTATATTAACGTGTAGATTCATATAGAAATGCTTCAATGCAGCAGCTGTTCTAGCGTGCGCTTGTATGGACACTCTTGTTCAAAAGCATAGTTCCACGTATGACTTCAAAATTATAACCAAAGACATAAAGATAGAAGAAATATAACCATTTTTCAGTATCCAAAGGTTTCTGTTCACATATCTTAGACATAGATTAGATACTATAGGATGTGGTGGACCACACCCTTAATTTTATTCTTAAATATTGAGCTAGAATTCTCGTACCCTAGTGACGTGTAGTAAAAATGCAGCAGCACAAATGAGAGATTATTCGAGCTTGCTCTTTGAGGCCCTAAGAAAATGCGCCTGATTAATATACCTTTCGGAAACGGCTAGAAGTTTCGTTATCATTCCATATATTCCAATAATAACAATAAAGATAAATAACCGAAAACCTCAAAATATTTTCGTACTCTTGAAACAACAGTTTCTTTAAAGATTTTCGTTTTTTAGTATATAGTTTATAGATCCTAGATTTCTAAAAGGTTAGAAAATTATATAGGTGTTCCAATGCTTTAGTGTTAATTGACCTTTCAAGACCTAGCGACGCGGTTCTGTGGTGGGGCCTTCAAGAACACAACTAGCTTTTATTGAGTTATATGAATTCGCTTTTCTTCGTAAGTAAGTCCGACCTGATTGACGCCTTGGAAGATAGTATTCGCCAAGTTTTTGCTGACAAACATACGTCCACAATTGCTGCAAAAAGTGGTCGAAGGTCGGACGGCACGGCTAAAATTGATTTAAGGCAGCCGCGGCGGTGACTTGCCCTAAATCATTTTTAAAACATAATGGCAAGCCTTTATCCTCATTATAAAGCTGAATTCTTGGCTATGCCGTAAAATATATCCGATTTATTTCCTCTTGAAAATCACAAAGTAAATATACAAACAAGATGCGCCTGAAGACGCTAATTGCATGGGGTAGTAATAATACTCAGATCTGTAAGTGTTGCCACCAAATAAGAGAAAAATTAAGTTTCATATATTTAAAGGTTAGGAAAAATAAATACGTTTGGTTCTTTTGCCCAGAAATTCGCAAAAAGTATTCCTGTCGTTTGTCGAAGAACTAGATAATTCATCTGTCGTCAACAAATTGCATTCATCACGGAAGTGTGCAGGTTATGTCAAAGGGCCCCAGATATATTAACATACAATAATGCTGCCCGGAAAAAATCTCACAATGAAATATGAAACTTGAGAAATTAGTGGCTTTGAACCCATCTATTGCCTGCTATACGAGTCCGTCAAAGACACTTAAATATACATCTTCTTCACTGCTCCCGGGAGAGCCAATGGTCGAACATGTTGTTAGTGTAATTCATTCCATACACATATTTGGACTTTAGTTGTTTTACACCTTGTCAAAAGAAACTCTTCAGAAATAGTCCAAGGTGTTGACCAATATTTTTTTTGGTTATTTGACTTTCAATTAACCTCTAGTAAAAGTTTTTCAGATTATAACAGTATCTGAGCCACTAAGCTCTGGAGAGACTTCCTTTGTCCAGTCAGGGCAAAATCATTCTGGTGTTACTATTGCTTTGAGCTGTTATGTATGTACATGTCACATGCCACACTTTGCTTGTGTATCATTTGCTTGCATCTCTAATTGCTCTCTAGTCGCTAACCTTTAAAGTGTTGACATAATGAAGAACATCGAAATAAAAATAAAACAGATAACTTTTCAAATGTGCATGCGGTGGCTGTGATACCGTTCTCCACGTGTCTCGCTGCATTGTTGCGGTGTCGCAATTAATTCCAATTGTCGAGATTTCCTTTTGATTTTATTCGAAACTTTGCCACCATTTCACTTCCACCAACTGTAAATTGAATTACTCAGCGCATTTTGTTTAAAATGGTTATATTATAAAAAGTTTCATTTGAGTTTGCAGGCAGAGATTAAGTTGTCCTTCCAGTTACTTTAGGATTTCACTTATGAAGCCAGTTTTCGGTTAGAGAATGTAACAGAGAATAGAGCACAAATTTCCAAAACAAACTTACTTCACATAGCCACTTAGTTAAAAAGATTTTGCTTTTCAGGAATAACCTAGGACCACTTTTTCTTACGCGATTACAAAGAAGACCTCTTCAATGTCTGGTGAGCAGAGACAAGAGTATAGTCTCAATAATTTCTTCACGTCACTGCGCATATACTCTGCAAAATACAAAACTTTTCCAAAAAACGAACAAACGAGCTTGCCAGAGTTCAAAATATACTCCTTGGAAAATAATGCCAGACTATCAATCACTTCAATTTTGTTTATTGGCCTCAACATGCGAGCCATTAATTCTGATTTCTCCAGACTGGATATGGAATCGAAGCAAATGGATCTGGTAGTGAACGAGGGCAAGACGAAATATCTCCTGCCATCAAACAAACTGTCGTCACTGTCGTGACCTGGCTCCCACGTCACTATTGAGTCACAACGAAGTCGAATTTCTTCTATCTTGGAACCAGTATTAACAACAACAAAAATGTCAGCCTCGAAATACAACACAGACTAACTCTACTGCTACTTCGGACTGAGTGAGCAACTGAGAAGTAAAATCCTCTCTCCACGAACAAAAACTAAACTAAATTAAACTTAAATTTCGAGAGAAACGTTATTCAGATCCTGCCTTTACGCATTGGCAACGGCGAATATCGCATGCGATGGAACGATGAGCTGCATGAGATAAACGATGAATTTCAGCGAATCAATCGTCCGAATGGATAAACCCACTCCAACTCTGAAAGTAGAATGAGAACTATCTGATCAAATTTGACCAGAACAAGTCCGTTTAAACTGCTCGTTGACATGCTTGTAATGACTCAGGAGTATTTGTACTAAAATACTTCAACATGCAGGTTTTTTGTAATTTCGGGTTGAATTTAATCAGACATTTTTTTCATTGTTGATTTTCCACAGAACACCTTACATGTTCGGCAACTAACTCAGGACATTATGAGAAGAACCTACAATTTTTGTCCTAAATTTGTCTTTCATTCATTTTATTTTTGTTCGGGATAAACTCATATCACGGAGCGACTCCTGGAGAACTTAAATATTAATATTTTAACAGAAGCAAAGAAAAGTAGAAATGAAAGAGGAAATTTTAATAAAAATCGATAAATACTGCGGTATCTGTAGCTTAGACACATGGTTAACTGTTGTCATCTAGCGCAAGAAGTATTAGCCAACTATCGACGGAAGAAAAATGGGTATTAAGTTCAAGGTATTTTAGGAGGTCTTCCGGTAAGGCACACCTTTTTTGACGTAACCACATATACTATTACATAAATAATATTCTACGGTAGAATAGATTCTTAGAACATGATATAAAGGCATGGAGAGCAGCCTCATTGACACTCAGCAGAATTTGCGCTGGTGGAAATCATGAATTTTTTAACACTTCTGCTTATATTGAAGGTCTATCATTTATCGCCTCATATTGAGATGTAGATACAGCGCAAATAACCTCAATTTTTGGAAGAGCTAACTATATAGCAATAGACGACGCACAGTGGGGTAAATAGTGCTCAAAATGGAGATTAATTCCCACAAATCTTCTAGTTATGGAAAAGTTATTTTTTTTTTTAGTTAATTAATCATAAAGTAGTAAGAAAATAATGCAATTCGAGTTTTTTGATTGTTTTTTTTTTTTTTATATCTTAAAAACAAAAATATGCTGAACATCAGTTTCTAAATTTTTAATTTTTTAAGCATCAAACTTTATTTAAAATATATAAACTGTTTCTTCGTCACTATAATCATATTCATGATCATTGTCGTCTTCGCTTACATTTTTATCATCGCCTTCATCATCATCGCCATCATCAACTTCATTATTATTGCCAATCTCTATCACGACCAACTCTAATGCTTCTTCGGGTAAATCCTCCACTTTTTTTTTTTGGTAATTTTCTTGTGGTTGATATAACGGAGTTTAGAACTGATTAAAAGTCTGTTAAATATGTTTTCATTTGCTTTTTTCTGCTACATTTGCGAGAAAAATGTTCTCTAAAATTCTTAAAATCTTTGCTTCGAGCTTCCTGAGCTTCTTCTGATAATTGTCCGATTGGCCACATAGCTTGCGATATTATCTCTGGTCCATGGATAAAATATTTGTGAAGTGGTGGAAGCATGTTATACCAAGGATAACATTCAACGAAATATTTTGCTGTATTTAAAGCGTAGTCACGAAGCTTCTGTACCTCAATATCGTGCCCACTAGAAACAACTACGAGTATTGTATGCATCTTTTTAATCAAATTTATGTCAACTTTAGTAATTGCTGCTGACATCTCGGGATTTTGAAAGAAATGCCTAGCTGTATTGCCATCGTTAGAATTCAGGTTTCGGTTGGTCAACAATCAGACCAATTTTATCTTTAAATCCTTTTTGAATCCGTGCTTTACTTTCCGAAACTAATAGATTCTCGCTTTCTGTTCGCGCTTGCCACTTTTTTATAGACAGTTTATATGATAAGTGGAGAAGACATTCAAAGAACCTAATCCACCCATGAAGTATTGAAAGCCCAAATTGTAAATTTTCTGTTTTTACAACTTTCTTCACCATTTCATCAATTTTA
>NW_017537390.1:388147-414198 GCF_001853355.1 Bactrocera latifrons | reverse complement strand
GATTATGGTACGCTTGCTTATATGAGCTGTGTCCAGAGCTTCCATCGAATCCCCACTTAGTGTACAAGCATAAATTCGTCATTTCCTCATCGTTCAATGTTTTCATTACGTTATTTTGGGCTAAAGTTATACGCTTAGTGGCATGGTCTGAAAGGGCTTGCAAGCTTACTTTCGCTAAAATCTCGCAAAAATGCATGCTCTCACGTCTAGGATAACAATCGTTTTTTGCTGATTGGACATATGATTAGCAAGAAAACCTATCTGGCCTATAATTGCCTTATAACATTGTACTGTTGTTAACTTTGCTTCCACCAAAACAAATAAAGCGTCTTCTTTGGACATTTGCTGTGATATTGATGATTTGGCAATACTTTTATGAAACTCTTTCGTTCTCGATGGTGAACTTGCAACCTCTTTCACTATCTTTGACACTTCCATTTGCCCTGAAGCTCATTTGATTCTTCAAATGAAAGTTCTTTGCGGCCACGTTTCATTCCTTGTGAATGGGTGAAACCTATCGAAGAATCCAGCCAACTTTGTTTTATTTTAAGGAAACGCTCTTCATGCCTATTGGCTCTGCTCCAAAGAATTTTAAATTGACTACTAAAGGTTTTTGTCCTGTCATCAAACTCTTTTATAAATTCACCAGATGGCTCAATACGCCTTTTCAATTGCTCTTTTAAAAATTCAAATTTTTCATTAAATTTATCGCAGCCAGAGTTTTTCATTATGTCACAAAATACTTTGACGAGGAACCCAAATTACATTAGAACTGGTTCCTATAAGAAGGATAATAATATTTTTACCCTCTTTAAATGTAGTCAATGTCGGTATCGCTTTTACCATGTTAGTTAAATATACATAATTATTGTTATTTCTCTCGAATGCTCATGACATACAAACATTAGTATCATGATTTTACATATACCCTAAACCTAAGATAATACCTTATGCCATATTAATTAATTATTACAAAATGTAAGAAATCWAAATTTTATTTCAAAAATGTAAGTAAAACGCGAATTTTAGACTATTCCGGAATATGTTCTTATGCATTTAAACTGCCGCTTATCGTAACGTAGGGTGTGAACAAAGCAAACGGGCATCCACTGAACAACAAAAGCAATATCAAACCTTTTTTTTGCAACTGCTGTAATTGTTCTTCTTCTGCCTTGAGAAATTCGTGTATATTTGACCAGGCAGTTCGCATAAAGAAATGCATATACTGAGAAAGTGCGCAGTGTTGGTGCAACTTTTTTTTTACAAAAAGAAACTACAATAGCCATAGATTACAGGAATGAAACAAGATTTGCTTTACCCCGCTTAACTCACAGCTATATGTCTGCATATAAGGTCGAAATCAAAATACTTAGAGACACGTAAAAACACAAATGAAATCATTTTGTATTTACTAAATTACCTGAACAAGATGGAGGCTTCTTACTATTTTCTCAAGATTTGTTCAGTTAAAGAAAATAAAAAACTTCGAAAGATGAAAAAAATCACGTATATCACTGTGCGCATACAAAAAGAAATAAACTTGCAATTTTCAGAGAATATTAAAAGAAAACTGAAAATTTTTTGCCAAATATTTGTTCAGTTATTGATGTAGAATTTTGTCTACTTTTGTTTGATAGCAAAAACTTACTGGTACCTTGAATTTTGATTTTTGAATTAATCTCTAAAATCGACACATTTTACCCCAATGTGCGACGTCTTCCCTCATTGACGATAACGAGATGACTATTCTAATTGAGTATGGAACACCTACTCTAAATAACCACCCAATCCATCTTGAACCATTTTTCTGACATCGTTTAACTCCTTCTTTCCCCCACATGCCGTTAAAGCAACATAGCATTGAAAAATTCTCACAGCTATCAAAAGCGATAAGAGTATGCCTATAGACTTACGAACGAAAATGGTGATGGCGGTAAAATATTGTAAATTTCTGCTGTTGCAGGCCACAACAACGCCGCCGACTGACGTTACTTTATTTGGATCAAGCAGCAATTCCCGTGAAAGCAATAAAAATCGCAAAAAAATGAATTAAGGCAAAATCACAATAACAATAAAGTCATATATAAGCTTCGACAAAAATGGAAAAAGCAACAACAACAGCAAATAAATAACAAAAGAGCAGAAAGATAAAATTGATACATGGTGGCGAAATATAATCACAAAGAGCAGTTGTTGACACAGCGTGCAGCATGCTACATGGAGCGGCATATGAAGATGAAGCCGTTTTATTATTATATATTTGTAGTGTTTTAGGTAGCGGCAGGCGATGCAAAACAATTAAACTGCAATTTGCTTGATTGAAGTGATGGCCTTCAAGATTGCAGAAAAGAAGAAGCAGAAGTAGCCAAAGAAGGAGAAGAAGCAGCGTAGCAGCATTTTCATAAAAACGCCACAAAATCACTCACTCAGCGACTAAAAACCCGTTGCGTGCTAACTTAAGTCACTGCTTACAGTTACCAAGCGTTTCCGAATTGCGACAAACACACACACACAAGCACTTGATTTCTGAATAGCCAACCATTTGCGGACAAGTGTCAATATCCCGATATTTAAAACGTTTTTGTCCATATAGAGCGTCGGGTGCAATAAATTCTGCATCATCATCAATTTTATCAGCGCGTTGCAGGGGCACAAACCAAAGTCAAAATGTTAAGAGAGACGAGGACAACAGCAACAATAGGCGGCGGCACCAAAGCAAATGGAATAAAAAGTAAATAAAACAAACACGAAACAATAACCAGACAGACATACAGTCAGTGCATTTCGAAAGAAAGACAGGCGATCAGTAAACCCGCAATTCGCGCGCCACTCCGCGCCGCGCCGCGTGGAAAGACACGCA
Organism: Bactrocera latifrons; assembly: GCF_001853355.1. Lineage (NCBI taxonomy): Eukaryota > Metazoa > Arthropoda > Insecta > Diptera > Tephritidae > Bactrocera > Bactrocera latifrons. Next base: position 411,338 of record NW_017537390.1, on the reverse strand, counting down.
ACGCGGGTGTACGCGTCGGAGCAACAAATTCCCAAGTCGTTGCAATAAAAATGCAGCGCGCATGTGACAACGATTTGTACATTGGCTCCTTTTATGGCGGGGCCAACAGCGCGCGGACATCGCGCGCGCACACACATAAGCGCACGCATGCACAAATGAAAGCAACGCTGGTTGCCGCAAAAGTCGGTGTAAATAAAACTGGATGTGGGGCGCGGTAGCTGCAATCGCCGCCGCCACCATCGCGCGGTGACAGTGCGTGCGGCCTGCAATCTGTTCAGCAACAGCTTCCAATCACTGTTGTTGTTGTTGTTTTTGTGCACAATTGCAACCGAATGACTGCTACAATGAGGCTGCAACGGGCGCTTTGTGGTCTTTGCGTACAACGCAACTCGATTATGGTTGCGCGGCCGCTTAGCCTTTTGGCTTGGCTTGGTTCGGCGCGGCGCGGCTTGACTGCGCTTTAAAGCCGCGTCCATTTCAATATTTCGCTTTGGTCATGAAGACCTCGGTTGGTTGCTAGTTAATGTAATCTTTTTCCATTGTTGATTTTATTTTTATTGCGGAGAATTGCATTTGAAGTTGTTGCTGTTGTTGTAGAAAGAGAAGAGGATGCCAGTTGCCGCTTAATGCTTAGGCACTAAACATTACAAATCAGTTAATTGTTGTTGTTGCTGTTTTGTAAAAATGTATGGCTAATATATTTTATTGTGTTGGCTTTTGTTATTGTTTTTGTTGTTCTTTTTGTTGCATGGACATATTTGTTCTGCCCATTTTAGGTGAAACATAGTTATAATTTATGTCGATTTGCTTGAGATTTCACCGATTCACACATGAATGCTTGCTTTTATACAGTAACGAGAAATAAAATAGCATAGGCGTTTAAGAAGTTTATTGTGTTCAAATTTCTATTTTACAGGGTCTTGAAATCAAATTCATGGAATTCCGATCCTCATATCACTATACCGTTAGTCTGAGCAATCTCTAAAGCTCAATCAAATCTCAAGTTCTCACAGAGCACAATTAGACAGAAATGCTTAGATGATGGTTGAGAAAGGGAAGCTCTTATCTTCATTTTGAGAGTTTCAGCGTTGATTGATTTAAGAAAAATTCATTGTTATTATGATTACTTGCTTAATATTATTACACTATGTCTGGTAATCGGATCAGAGAAGTTTTAATATAAAGTCGTGAAATACCAAATCAGTAGTCGTCTAACAGTCTTTGAGGTAAATTCTGCGTATTCATTTCCAGCTTAATATTGTTTTCCATGGTTGTTCACCGAGATCACAAATCACGTGAAATGAGAGAATAGCTACACAAAGAAAAGAAACAATGAAGCATATGCAAAAAAAAGTGGTGATTTCAAAGTGGAAGGGTCTTCTCTTCACTCAAAAAGTTTCGACGTGAACTGAATTAAGTGACATTCAAATCCAGCAAATCAAATCAATTCAGGAAAAACTAACTTTGAGCTTCACTGTACAACATTCGAACGAATCCCAAGCTTTAAAGCTGATTGATTTTGGGATAAGACAAATCACCAAAGAAGAACTTGTAGATATCCATTTTGATTGCTTAAGATCATATGTCGAATGTTTTCTCGATTTTGGCAGGTAGGGGTTTCTATAAAATTTCGATGTAATCATAATTTTTTCAATACTAGAATTCTTTTGAAATTATTTTAAATTTATTTTTAATAATAAACTTTCAATACAATGCATAATATTTGAATTATCGTCGCCTGAAAACTGTAAAATCATTTCATTATTTTATCAATATGGTATAATCTACCAAGCAGTTTAGCAAACTAATGATGAAATTATTTTCTTAGCCACTGTTCAAACATTCTTGTACGCATTATATATTCTAGCATGTTACAGAAGTTCAATTAATGGCGCGTGAAATTTCTAAGAGCCCCACGAGGTTATATCCTTCAGAAATATTCATAGACCACAGTCGGTTGGATATTCTACTACTTTCAACAATGACATTGAAGTAATTGAGATATTTAGTTTACCGCGTACTCTGAGAAAATTTGGAATTACCAAGCTTAAATTTGGGTAGGTTATTAAGTGTAATGGAATCTTTTGGCTTACTTCTGATATTTGCCTGTCAATTTGTGGAGGGGGAAAGCCTAATGTACTAACTATCTTACTTACCACCCCGAAATGATACTTATCTAATCAGGTTGTAGGTATAGGGTTATTATAAGCAAGGACAAAACATTTTTTCCTGGGTATTGGACCATACCAATTTTTTTCGAGAAGGATGTATGTTTAGAGTTTTATACATGTATATAAATGACAATGATAACGAGATGAGTTCAAACCAGGTCTGTCTGTATGTCCGTCGGTTAATGCAAACTGTAACTTGAGTAAAAATTGAGACTTGAGAACTTGGTACGCGCATTGCTTCCATAAAGAGAAAAGAAAAAGTTCGTAGATGAGCGTAATCGAACCATTACCACGCCCACAAAAATCACATTTACCGAAAGCCTATGAAGTAAAAATATAGAACTATAATTTGGCAAAGTGGATTGCAGTGGCAAGGGGTACCTGTGGGGAGAAAATTTAAAAATTGCGTGTGATACTAAAGGAACTCCAACCAAAAGCGTTAAAAATGGATGAAATCAGATGGTAGCCCCACTCACTCTCCACATAACGGTACTGTTATCATACTAAAAGAGAGATAACTCAAAAAGTAAATACAACACATACCTCGAGACCAGCTCACCGATTCCAACCAAATGCGAATAATGCCTTTGGCGTATGCCACCTTAAGACCATAAGTTGTATAAATGGAAGCAAAATTGTTTAAGCCCCGGGGAACTGAATATGTGTACCGCAGCGCTTATAGTTGACATTTTACCGAAAATATCGGACAATGTGTGAGATATGTAATTGAAATTTGAAGAACCCTTTTCTGATAATAGTAACTGCGTATAAAAAATGGGCTGAATGGCACTAATACGTCCCTGAACCATCATGTACATAATATAGAGATTTTCGAGCTTTTGGGTGACTTTATACCGCATTCCTCAGGAAATATGCGAGCTATTTATATTAAATTAAGACAGTGTCTTTTTGAATAATGGTATATTTTTACTCGAATGAGCAAAATCGGTAGAAAACGCGCCTTAGACCCCATACGACTAACAAGCCTGGAAGTACTACGCCGACTGTAATCCGTCAAGTAGCAAGGATATGAAATGTTCGGTTATACCCGAGCTTAGCTCTTCTTTTGCTGTTAAAAACTTTTTTTTTTTTAATTTGTACATAAGCTCGGTAATATCTTGCAGTTTCCAATTTTGAAAATTACGAAATTCATTGCGGTTGTGTTCCATCATCTTTTTCGTAAATTAGTGCCTACATTTTGGCGCCGCTTAGTTTTTACAAATGCAACAGAGCTGTGTTAAGAAAGTGCTCTTCAATAGTGAATAAAATAAAATATAGAGTATTATCTTTTAAGGCCTTGCCCACACAAAAGATTACAACCTAAAGCGAAAACAGAAACATTTATAAACCCATTGGCTTTACTAAGCCAATAGGACCGATGAATAATGCAACTGCACACATTTTGCTATAAAACTATTTTCGTACAGATAAATTTTTACTACGAAAAAAAGAAGAAAAAAAAACAAAAACAACGCCAACAAAACGCTAGCTTATCCGTTTACCATTTCCGATGCGTTGTCATCCATTCCACTTGAGCGACCACAACATGTCGAATGCAACTGCCATCCATCAAAAAACTCATATGGATTTATATGGAAAGTCATGTGCGTTTATATTTATTAAGGTATGTGCATACACATATGAATGTATATATATATATGTGTGTATAAGGTGCCACGAGTCCACCAGAGTCATGCTGCTGGTCGTATTGATGAAAAATTCAAAAGTCTTAAAACAAACGAATTTGCATTTCAGATGCGAATGTGCAACAAAACCTGCCGCAACGATTTTTTGTTGCATTTTATTTCTTGTTTTTTTTTCGTTTCTTTTCAATTTTCATTTATGCCTTTGAACTTTTTATTTGCGCCTTTGTTTTATTTTTATTTGATTGTCAAATGTGGGGGCATACGTGTATACATATGTATGTGTGTGTGTTCGTACGTATTTTGTGAGAATATATGAGCAAAGCTTGCGGCCAGTTCACCAAGTAGCCAACTAGCCAGTGTGCGCCTGTTGCACTCAAATGCAACATGTGCAACAGCGCCACCAACAGCAACAACGACACCGAGCAAAAACAACAACAATTTTTGCTCGTCCCAGCGCTGTGCCACATAGAGTATACAACGTATATTCCAATGAATTTATAATAAAATCATCGCATTGACGTTTGTTGTGTCCATCTATGGCAGCTCAGGTCGTCCATTGTGCCACGGCTGTTGCAAGTGTTGAGAGCATTGCATTRTTGCTGCAATTGCTGCTGCTGCTGCCGTCGCTGTTGCGGTTGATACGTCAGCAGGTAACCGTAAAACAAATACCCAAAGCTTCTTCCTTCGTTGTGGTTCGCACAAACACACACACACATGTGCAATATATAATAATATGCGTGGCATTGTGAATGCGCATGTATGCTCAGGTGCCGTTATTATTGCTGTCAGTTTGTCTCGGCATTGTTCGGAATTGTCGACGTTACTTTACGGTATTTAGTTGTAAGCATTTTGTCATTTCCTTTTATGTGATTTGCTTGAATTTCTCCAAGGAAGCGAAATCAATTGGAATGAAATTAGCAATAAAGAATATCTTCTGTGTGCAAAATTAATAAATGTTGAATGGAACTCACTTATCGTGAAAAAGAATGAAAACTGCTGTTGAGCCGTTCAGAAAATTTTACATTTCCGAAAGCAATTATTTTCGGATGTTCAATAAGAAAAGAAAAGAGCTTTTCCTAACTCAAATAGTCAACAGAAATCATACATTCGTCAACCAATTAAAGCATTTCGAAAAGCAATCGCTGAAGGTACTGAATACATTCCTGCTAAGGATTATAACATATGCATAGAAATTTTATTAATCGTTATATAATATTATTTAATAAAGATTTGTTGTTATTTTAGTCTGCGTCCTATGAGCTTCTGTTTGCTTCGAGGTCAATGTTCAACGTATCCTTCTAGGTAGAAATATTACTCCAATTATACTTTGAGAAGGATCATCATTGAAGTGGAAAGTTGATCCATAGTCTTCCTAAAGAACAACTTCGAAACCTTTTCTATAGATATTTTAAAAGTGTGTAGGTTCATACCAGATATTTATAGAGAAACGATGTTATAACTAATTTGACAGGCATGAAACTAATCACCCGCAACTTCTAGAGATCATATTATATTTGAGGTTTCAATATGTATGTACTTCAAAGTGAAAAAGCATGGTTGCTCGATACCATTCCGAAATTAGTGACTTAGTAGAGAATTCATAATGAATTAAATACAATATTTAAAGAGGGTCCTTGAGTGCTTTCGGTCTTTCGGCATCTTTATCTAAATATTTGAGCGGGAATCTGCAAATCAGAGGTCAAGTTCTAAGCAATCATCCCGTTTGTTTCGCTTAAAACCGGTAAAAATGTTTACCTATTGAGATGTGTTCAACGAAAGCATAGAAAAGCTCATGTAAACTTTCGAACGGTAAACTTGGTGCCCGGAGCAGGGATGCAAATAAATGCGGGTTTTCAACCACTACTCAATCAATGTAGAACCAGAACATTTTTAAATGCGTCGCTAATAATGCTGAAACCTATTCGCGAGGTTAGAAAGTTGTGACTCGTCTTCACAGCAACAATTGTCCTGCAGTGCTTTCGACACCATGCGAGTAAAAATCATCCATGATCTTCTTCGAGGTTCTTTCACATGACCTTGGCGATCCTACGTGCGCTTAAGATAGTCTATCTCACCATATCTATCGTCTATCAGCCCTTTCAGAAATTTCATGATCTATCACTTTCAGAGACTTATGCATTTCCCGTACTGGTACGGGAATGGCACTTTGGCAATCTCATCCCACATTCCATTCCAGGAATTCCTTTGTGGCCTGGAACCCAGTATTTAAACAATCGCTTTCCAATAAGAAGTAATAGTGTATAACTTATATTTGTACCCTTGTGAGTTGTTTTCGCTACAGCAACGCTTGTCTAGCGACATACACTATTCGAACAGAGTTTTTCACAGTTTTATTTAACATCGACGGAACTTGATTTTCCCATTCGTGCTCTAAGCGCTGGGTCAAGTTAGCACAATATTTTAACAGCTTTAAGCTGTGATAAGTTTGAGGCTTTTTGGCTTCCTAGAAAACGGGAGCTGACGCAAGTACCTAACCCCCTTTTTTGCATACTGGAAATTATGTAATATTATTTCTACTCATATTGAACCACCTTAAATCTCTCATTTGTTACAGCAGATTTACTTAATGCACTTTAATCCAACAGCGCACAGAACCCAACGCGCAGCTTAAATTCTTGCAACCACTCAACAAATTGTCAATAAACTTGAAAATTCACTCCACACTACATTGAAGAATTCGCATTTTTTCCTTTTCCAGCAATGATATTATTTTATATTTTATTTATTTTCTGTTGTTTTTTTTTTTTTCTTACTGCTCTCCGCTCACACACCCCGAAGTGCGGTTTTGGCTTTGCGGTTTGAAATATCGCCACATCGATGCGCGTCCGCTGCACGGCATTGACATTGCAACATGCCACATGGAGTGTATCATATACAGCAGAACTGATGAAAACGCCGAAGCTGGCTTCCTTCTTCATACTTGGGGAGCGGCGTGTGTTCGGTTAAACTTGTGGCAAGACGAGCTGGCGAGCTAACTGTCGTTGCAACGCTRACTGACTGACTGTCCAAGTGACACTTGGTTGTGGCCAAACGCCAATTCAATACAATACATTTCTCTGCAGCAGCATTAAAGTCTACTTGGCGCTGAGTTTATTGTTGCTTCGGTTGCGCTAAGTTTTTGTTGTTGCGAAGTTGTGGCTGCGGGTGCCGCTGCACCGGTCACTTGGTGATTCATTGCTCTCCAGCGACGCAACGTTACGCTGTTGCATTCTTCACTTCACTTGCCACAGCACTGTTGCAATTGTCAATTCAACCACAAAAGTTGCTATTCTCAGCTCTGTGTCTCCGTGATGGTCGGTCCCTCGAAAGCCTGGCTGTCTGTTTGCCTGCCTGTTTGTCTGATTATTTACTAAACCCAATAGCATTGTGAGGAGCTTTGCAGTACTTCTAGATACCTTATACTCTTCTCCACACATGTATATTGGTATATGTCTGTGCGTGTGACTGTGTTGCACGGTAGTAAATCATCTTAAATCAATGTCAAATCGATATTATTCGGTTGCACTTGTGTATTGTGAGAATTCTTCTTGTGCGTTGGCGTTCGCCTGGAATTGTCAGTCAACCATAACAGTACTAACAACAACAGCCATAAGTGGGCATCAGTTGAGTTGAGTGTCGAGTGTATTCGCATTGTTGGTTGGCAAGTGAATGCTCTGGTGTATTGTACTTGCAACTAAATGATTTTCATTGCTGCCTTAAGAAACTCTACGCTGGTGGATCTGTGTATATTTGTACGTGTTTGCATTTGCTACTTTCGGTGTCTGCTCTTGAACTTGTTGCAGTCGAATGCCACCGCATAAATCGCTCACTTGTGCGAAAATAGGCGGAAAGTTGGATAAGGAAGTCAAGGCTATCAAGCAAGCGGCCACTGAGTATCTTCTTGGTAGTGGAAGGAAGGAGGTGGAAGACGCTGAGAAGGTACTAAATATATTATTTAAATATTTATTTATATGCTTATGAAACCAGAATAATTCAGCCATGGTGCATGAGCCGTGTTCCAAAACGAAACCTGATTCCAAAACTTATCAAAGAATAATTGCTATCAGACGAGACGGTCGGTTATAACATCAGGATAATTTTGAAATTTATTTGTATTATGAATTCTGTGCTACTCATGCTCTTAACGTAAACTAACAATTTTCGTCGAAATTGTAAAATTTTAGGTAGTCGAAAAAGTATTTTCATATTTTGTCAATAGATGCAGTTACAGTCGTATATTTCCAGTTTTACCAATCAGGTAACAGGAGACATCAACTAAGAGCTGCTCCAGCTTGGTCGAACGATTGACTATACATTTTACTGTCAAAACATGATTTGATTGAAGGAAGCAATCGAAAAAAATGGCGAGAACTAGGACAGTTTCACCATATAGCCCTGACCTTGCACCATGGCACTAGCATTTGTTTCGATCAATGCAGAACTCCCTTAATGGAGTAAAGTTGGCTTCAAAAGAAGCCTGTGAAAAGTACTTGTCGCATTTTTTGGCCGAGAAACCAAAAAAGTTTTACACTGATGAAATAATAATGTGTAACGGAAAAATAGCAATATGTGGTCCACCAAACTGGTACATATTTTATTCATAAAGTTCTTGATAAACATCCCAAAAAAAATAAAAAATAAAAAAAAAAAAATAAAAAAAAGGTGAAGTGTGATTAGAAATTAGAAACGACTTTTTATACTACCCCATATTTAAATCAGCGAATTTCGCAACCTAAAAATAAAAGTTTTCACAAAGCGATGCCTTTCAATATTTACCGCATTTTTTGCATTATGGCCCTTTCTTGCCACGTGAAGTCAAAAGATAAAATAAATGAGAGACACTTTACAAGTATTGTTGCGAAATCTCCTACTCAGAGGTATTGTGGTCAAATGACTTTCTTAAACCAACCTCAGATTTCCTTCGTAACCTTCGTTTGCTGTCCATCATTATCGAATATCAGAACAGCAGACGAACTATGCATGAGCAGTATGAGAACGCTTTTCGTCAAAAGCTGATAGTTTCAGTAAGTCAGCTAGCAAAGAGCTGGAGACACCCTGAATCGATTTTAGTGGGGTTTGCACAATAATTGCTTAAAGTGCCGATGTTCTGTAACTTAATCATAATTTCTATCTCTCTCTGGTTGAAATCACGTACCAAGCAAAGTACGAGCTCGCTTTTTGTCTTCCTCGATTTCCATTGTCGGTAGCTACAGATTAATTTCTAACTGCTAGGACACTTGAATAAGATTTTGGAGAAACTTTGGATACTTATCAAAATTTACAACTCCCCAGATTCCCCAATGAAAATTATAGTTATATATTACGAGCTTTAGGTTTAGCTTAACGCTTTATTGGAAGAACACATGCTGTCATTACCATACATTGGTCTGATCTAAGTCAGTAAGAGTTAAGTTGCTAGTTAGAAAACATAAACCTTTAGTCAGTCATAACCACAGCTGCAGAGTTTCGAAATATTATTTCACATACACGAAAGTAATAATAATTTTTCTTTAGTTCTTAAAATGTATGAGTCTTAGAGGATCTATTTATTCAACTCGAAACCTTAACATTTGTTCCATATTAACGTACATTGGTTATTATTTCGACTATCCAGAAACAAGTTGCATCATCCCTTCTTATTGATTGTCTCGAGGGGACGGAATATCACAAAAGTATAATCAAAGAGCTCTAAAAGCCCTAATAAAGCTATAATATCAATCAAAAAGCAAAAGAAGGCAAAACGAAACAAAACAAGAAAACTCAAGAAAAAAGTACCCACAAAAAAATGGATAAAAATTTTAAAATAAAAGAATACATGGAAAGAGTTTGAAAGTTTTGACAAAAATTTCAAATAAATTGAATTTAATTAACAGAGTTGATATTAATAAAGATAAACGACCATATCATAGGGTATCTCCCTGGCTTTGATACTTGCAATAAGAGTATAAAATGTTGGGCTGCACCCTGCATCCTTTCTTACTTGCTTTATTTCTTAATTGTCAAAATATAGTGGTCATTGTGCCATTTTCGCACTACAAAGATTAAAAGGAAACATACATATATACATACATTGCATTCACTGTTCCTGGATGTCATCGAATTTATATTTTAAGAAAGTTTTAACAAAAAATAAACATGTACATAAATGGCTCACCTCTGCATTTGTTGTTCCTTATAGTCAACAGCATTTTCCCGGTAATCCTTTCTGGTAAGAATGCTTTGCACTGTTATCATTTTATCATCACAACTCCTTTCTTAACACGCACACAAACAAAATGCTGATGCATATTTCCATACATTCACATCAATTATTTGCACAAAATTTTACTATTTTTCGCACTAGTCTTTAAGTTATTATTGAATTTGCAATTTTGTCTAACTCTGTTACGCACTTTTTCTTAATGAGACTTGTTTGTACCTGCAAAACAAAAGTAACGGCGCACACTCAGTGCATTTGCATGCATTGCCTACGGTTGCGCTGAGAATCATTCTCCTGCTCTTATTCATTTTATTGCGTTTGATTTTAAACAGTTGTACTTTTTTTTTCATTCTTGAGTCAAATGAAAGTGCTGCAATATCAATTTACATGACTTTGTTATTTTAACAAAGAGAGCACTTGCTTAAAGAGCAAGCAAACATATTTTAATTCTGCGTTGTTTATTAATTTAATGTAATATTTAAGAGATGACATTGTTTGCGAATTCTGTAAGTACCATATGTATGTACAAGTACGTTTGTTTTTGTAGTTGCCAAAATGATTGAGATCTAATATCGTAATACGATTGTGATGTATGAAAATCGTTTATAGTTATTATTTGTACATACATGCATGAGCATATTTTAACAAGTATATAACAAGCTACAGGTAAGTTCAGATGCAACCGAACATTTTATACTCTTATAACTTGCAAATCAAAGCCAGGGAAAACCTTAAGATGTAAACCGTCAATCAAAAGATCGGAATCTAAGCAATTTTTATATATGTATGTACTATAATTCATACACCGCCGACATATTTGGCATAATGTTTGTTAAAAAAACGAAAATTATTATATTTATTTGGTAGTAGCATTTCATCGACCTGATTTTGAAAACATGTTCCATGAGTTTTATTAATACAATCATCAGTCATATGGACTAAAGTCAGCCTGATGTTTGAGAATTCTGATACTTGTTTATAGCGTTATCAATTTTAGCTACAAAGATACTTATGTATACTGTTATGAGTAAACCGCGCTCTATAATTTCCATTGAGATAACTCAAATATTAACTGATATATGTAGCACAAAGTCACCCGGAAGTTCGAAAATCCATAAATTATTTATATGGGCCTCAGGGAAGTATAGACCCAATATACAGAAATACTATTGTCAGTAAAGGATTCTGTCTGAATTTCAATTTTACTATATCTCACACGTTTACGGACATTTAGTGCTTAGTTATGGCACGTTATAAGTTTTCGGTTAATGGCAATCTATTCTAGACATAAAAATTGTGTGTGATGGGAGAAAAAATCATACTACGAATTGTAAAATTGAATTGCTACTCATGTGTTAATGAGACTAGAAGTCACCGAAAACAAACAAAAAGCAAAATAATTTTCCTATTGAAAAATAAAACTTCCTCGCTTCCCTCATTTTAGTTTAGTTTGTCTGATATTCTAGTTCTCAGAATTCATAGATAGAGCCAAAAAAATAAAATGCAAGGACATGTTTTCCTTTACGTCTGAAGCCTATTAGTTTTGGAGAGCTTTCGGTAGACAAAGTAATCTGCGTTTGATGAACAGAAACACAGCGCCTATCCCTCTTACGTATATTAAAAGGAAAAAGAATTATAATCTCCTGTGTCAATTAGTACAAATTTATTTAATTGGATTAAACTATGAAAAAAAAGGAGACTTCGAAAATACAATATTTCTCTTTATGGTCACTAGGTTAGACTAAATGATAGATCTTAAAGAGACCTCACCTGAACGGCTTATAACGCCGTTCCACTGTGGTTCTTAAAACTACTTAATGATTAATTATAAAGCCTCTCATAAATCTCAGAGAAAGGTGCTTCAATGTCATTAAAGGTTAACAATTTTTTGGCTCAGATACGCCAAATTGACAAGAAATCTGGGAAAATTTTAAGGGAGTGAAACAATTTCTAAAAAAAGCTTTTCGAAGTAACTTTTAACGTAAACACTAACCGCTATATTTAAATAAATAGATTTATAATGTCTATAAGTATCGAGCAATCTGCTTTTCAAATCGTTAACTTAAAATCAAAGTAATTTTTAACTGCTAATAGTAACTGCCTTTTATATAAAATATCGTTAAGAGAGCTAAAATATGGGTCATCTATAGGAATATGCCGTACTAAGTAAATTATAAGAATACACACTTGTATATGTTAGTGACTTCCTTAGCTAATTATATTTTCCTTTTTGAATATTCAGTTTTTTGTTTTCCCCCCATAGATTGATATACAATCGGGTGGTCCTCAAAAAGTTTAGTGGCAAATTCTGTTTTATTTTCAAAACTAGAAAGATAACGGCACTTTCTTCAGATATATATGATAATGGTTGATCCAAGTAGAGGTACTTTTTTAATAGCCCTTTTTGACAGATCACGCGTAAGTCGTGTAAAGCTGTCACGTTATTTTTGTTCACTACTATTTGGCATTTCATCATGGAAAGACTTACCCCTGAACTACGTTTACAAATCGCGCAACTTTACCACGAAAATTCAAGTTCTTTAAAGAATCTGTTTCGCGCGCTCCGAATAGCTTATGGTCAACATGATCAGCCTACTATTCGCAACACCACCTCCCATCTTGAGACCCATCATCCATTATTGGGTAACATTCTACCGAATAGGCTAGTGAAGTGAAGAAAATATAACAGCCGTAGCTGACAGTATACACGAAGATCGTGGAGAGTCGATTCGGCACCGTTCGCAGCAATTCCGACTGATGTATATATGTGACGAGTTGGCTCATTTTACGTCGAGATCTTAAATTGAAAGCGTATAAAATACAACTTGTGCACGAATTGAAGTCTCTCGACTTTACCAAGTGCCATCGCTTTGCTCTATGGGCTGTTGAAGTGTTTCAAGAAACTCCGACGTTTTCGAGACAAATTTTATTCAGCCACGAGGCTTATTTCTGGCTATGTAAACATGAAGAATAGGCCGTCAATGCTGACTAACGGTCGCACCATTATAACCGAAAATTTGACGCCTGAAATTGAAGCACGTGATCTCGACGACATTTGGTTTCAACAAGACACCGCTGCCGCACGTCGTAGCATTCAATGGATTTCTGGATAGGAAACTTCTGTAAGCAGATAATTCCACGTTTTGGGCACATCACATCGCAAGACTTTTTTCTGTGGGGATGTAAAGTATAAAGTCTATGCAGACAATTCCGCTTAGATTCAGGTCTTGGACAGAACAGCTCACGTGTTATTCACCAGTTACCAGTCGAAATGCTCGAACGAGTCATCGAAAAATGTTCTTTCGAATGACAATAAACATTCCCCATTAAATTTAAAGTTTCTGTGTTTTTTCTTTAAAAAAAAAGTAGAGAACCTCGAAATGGGTCACCCTTTATGACTTAATTCGGAACGATAAAGACTTTTCACCAAAAAATAAGTAAACTAAAATCTGAGATTGATATTCTTTGGTAGCAAAGCGGTGATGTAAACGAATAACAAGTAAATTTAAGGATATCTTCGGTATCAGAAATAAACTTTGATCTCGATTGCGAACGGTGAAGAGTTGTCACCCATGACTTATAGTTCCATTTACTCTAATCGGCTTCAAACTTGCTTATATTACCATATGAAAATATAGTACGTTACGAACTCTGGGTATGAAAGGACCAAAATAAATTTTAAACTGAAGCAGTGTTTTTATTTAGTTTTTGAAGTAGCACCTTAATGTATGCGCGCTAGTTAATAAGCACTCATATTAATTATCAACTTAACACCTAGCCAAGAAGCGATTTTGAGCGCTTAATTAGAATGATGTTCTTTCAAGTGTTACCTTATCCGGCAAACAATCAGCTTATTAAGTAGAAATTAACCAAAACGATACATAACATACGAGGTACTCATGCATGCCGCAGCTGTGTTGCACATAATACCATAAACTCGCCCATAAGCTATCAGTCAGCAATATCGCGGCCCCAGTAAAACAAGCTTACTGCTTTTATATATTCACTTACGACTACGTATATACATATACCCATATACGCATTGCTAACTCGCTCCTACGCTCTTAAACTCATTGAAAGACAAGTGCCGAAGCGTCGTTGTTGCAGCGTGATCCGCAATCTCCTATCGCAAATACGCTTAGCAATACACTAAACGTTTATGACAACAACCTCAAGGAGAGACTAAAATGCACGACACGATTTGCGAAAATTCTGCTTAATTTTTTCCCTTTTGGTTTGCAACCGAAATTTCCAATCACCCAGCAAAGACGCGCACGCTTTGAGCTGCCACATGCTTTGGTGAATGCTTCACTGCGGCGGTGAGTGTGAGTGGATTTCGGCGCCTTTCTCCTTCATTTCGTTTGTTTAGTCGCTGTCGACGCCTCAATGCCTTGCGTCGTCATGCATTTATATGTAAACTTATAGATCTATGTATATATGTATTAATAAATGCATGTATGCCACTATTTGCTAATGCAGCCGCTTCTCTGTCTGCCCGTTTGGTTGCAGCGCGCCGCGGTTACATCACTCCCAGCTACGTGACTCTTAGTGTGCATGCCTCATATTGCATAGACACACACAAGTTCCAAGCACTTGCTCAGCGTATATATATACATATTTTGCCACTTCAATTTTCTCATGTGCAACATATGTATGTACAGCACTATTTAGGCTCGTATATGTATATACATATATATATTATACTTGTATATAGTTTAAAAGTAGTTGTCAGTTTGTCCAATATTGCTTTATTTCGTGTGACTTTGTTGGCAGCCGAGAATCTTGCAGAATTTGTTGCACGTACTGCATGTTTATTTTGGCAACATCACAGCGTCTGCAATACTGCTATCTTAACTTTCGTACGATACGATACGCCTCAATAAAGGCCAGACAATTTTCGGACAGAAAGTGCAAAAGCGCAAAAAATAATCTAAACTAAAGAAAAAATGGTAAAAAAAAAAATAAAAATAAAAAAAAAATTGCCAGTACTCAAATCACTTTAAGACAGATACATTAAATTGCATGACGTATTCACCGATCTTTAGTATAAAAAAATGATATGTGGTTTAATCTGACTAAACTGGAACTAATAGATATAAATTGAACTTTCTTTATAAAATGATTTCCGGGCTACTAAGTCAGTATCTCCCACGAATATTATTCTTAATCGAACTAGGAATTAGGTCCGAAGACTTGACGATTATTTTTTCCCAATTCGTACAGCTTTAAGCTTCTTGTTATCGTAATTGTCCAACTGCCAGACAATCTTATTCGTCTTCTACTGTAAAAATCTATGGTGCTTGAATAGTAGAAAAAGAGACGTCGTTACGAAGAGGGTAAACTTCACAAAGAAGTTTAGAGTGACCCTCGCCAGTAAGGCGAAGTGGAGTGATTCTACGCTCGACCTACTGAGGGGCAGCACTATCCAGTGGTACACTGACGGCTCGAAAACACAGGAAAGCATTAGACGAAACATTGCGGGACCGCATGCCAAACTAACCATACCAATGAAATGTTTTCGCAGCATTTTTCAAGCAGAAGTCTTTTCTATAAATCATTAGTGTATGCGGATGTATAGGGATGCTGAACCGCCTATCAGTTTGCAACCGTGTGCACCTGATTTGGGTAGCGGTGTATAAAGGGGTAGCCGGCAATGAGCTGGCCGATGAACTATGACGCTTTACGGCGACTTCCTGGTTGATTGAGCCAGAATCGTACATTGCGGAGGCCCCACACCATAAAGGAGTTACTCCCCAAAGAGGAGGGTGGAGAGAGAACGGCACTGGCAGCAGGCAACAGCAATACGCTAAGCTACTATTGGGAGGTTACCATCAAGCAAGGTTTAAAGATATCATCAACCTCCCATAAGACAAATTCTAACTCCTTAAGGTGCGCTATACAAGGCACTGCCGGCTCAGGAAGCACTTGTCAAATGCTTGTAAAACATGACGATTTTGTGGGAAGGAACAGGAAACTCCGCAACATCTGATTCTAGATTGCCCAGCAATTTGCAGACGCGTGCTCACGGACTTAGGATCCATCTACGTGAACAAATATGATATCAGCTCAGTCGCGCGCAGCAAGGTCCTGGAATTATTTAAAGACCTGGATCTTTGTGATCATATGTTATATAGGAGAGGGCACCATAGACCATAGTTTGTAGCGTAAAACTTTAATTATTTTTTACTTTTCTATGGGGAATACCATGCAACCAACTTTTTACAACGAAATACTGAGCCATATCGAAAAGAAATGTTGAACTAACAACGTAGGGTACTTCAGAGGCGCTATGGTATTATTAGAAGATTAGGAATATTAATAAGCTCAATACTAAATATTTGATTGATTTTTACGAAGACAATTCGTTTCCCATACCACCTGATCGAAACTATCCCGGACTGACTCATACTGAAAGCGCAAACCGAATAGATACATTTTTTTTTTCTAAATTGGTGTAACGCCTTTTATGTTTTTATTTTTATATGAAATTGGATCTGTACGACGCAAACAGATTTTCTGGTGAATTTTGCCATAGGAAAAAAATAAAGAACGAAATTGCGTGAAATTTTAATGTTTCCAATGGAATTACAGCTATGGAATCATTGAAGTGGTTGCTGAAACATTTCGGGGAATCTACTTTGTCACGAACATTAGTGTTGGGTAGACGAAAAAGTTGTTTCGTATAGATGTACATATCTACAGTGCTACCAATCACATTGTGTCATACGAATACCTTATAGTGTTGGAAAGGTGAAATCATGAGAAATTTTTGCACAAAAAAGTGGAAAAGTTGATGAATTTAATTGAAAAATCCGATTCAATTTCATCATCAAACGCTTTTGAACTACTTATAAAAGGATGGCTACAAAAAGAAGCTCGAGGTTTGGGTACCACATGAATTGTCTGTGAAAAATTTAATGGACCGAATCAAAATCTGCGATTCTTTGCAAATGCGAAATGAAATCGAACCATTTCTGAAGCGAATGGTAACAGGAGACGAGAAGTGAATTAAATAACCCAATAATGTGCGAAAAAGATCATGGTTCAAGGATGGTAAATCTCAAAAACTGCGCACAAAGCCAAGAAAGGTTATGCTGTTTGGTGTGATTGGGAAGGAAATCATCCACTATGCGCTGCTCCAGTCAGGTCGAACGATTGATTCTACACTTTACTATCAACAACTAATGATATTCAAGCAATCAATCGAAAAAAGGTCAGAAGGGATCATGTAGCTTCGTCTTCCATCAGCACAACATATTTGATAACTCGGCAAAAACTGGTAGAGCTTGGCTGGGAAGAAGTCCTGACCTTGCACCATCCGACTATCATTTACTTGGTCAATACAGAACTCAATTAATGGAGTAAAGTTGGCTTCAAGAGAAGCTTGTGAAAATTACTTGTCGCAGTTGGTAAATATTTGGTTCATTAAAGTTCATTACAAATATAGAAAAAAAAAAAATAATAAGTTGAAGTTTGCTTAGAAATACGAAGAGACTTTTTCGACTACTCAATATCTTTGTTGCACCAAGCCTTAAGTAAAGGTCGTGAAATTATCGGAAACTAAACTTAGGCGAGTCTCAAACCCACCTATGTTTATGACTATAACATTCAAAGAGTTAAAGAAACAGGTTCAAAATCGTTTTGTTGGTATAGATTGGTATTGTACCAAAAACTCTGAATCAATTGCAGATATGACGTGGAGTAGTCGTCGCAAATGCGAAACTTGGCAACTCCGCTGATGACCCCACATTCGTCAAACGCATCATTTCTGGTAACGAGACGTGGGTTTATGTATATGATATGGAAACTTTTCAACAATCTAGCGAATGGCGCTCCAAAAAACCTAAACACCAAAATACACTAAAGGCACTGGATACCAAGTCGTATTTTAAGGAAAATTTGATTAATCGTTACCAATCTTTTTTGAAAGCGATAATAAAGGTCTTAGCTCTAAAGGTATATTTGGCGATAATTTATTATATTTCGGACGATCGTTTTTATTTTTTAATATAAACATGATACAATTCAATATAACCGACAATAGATTTAAGAAAAATTGGAAGCCATTTACGAAAATTTGCAGACAAACCCAGAAATGGAAAATAAAAACAATGAAAAATTTAAAATTTGTGGCCATAATAAACGATATTTTGAATATATCATACATATGCAAGACAACTAAGCCACGTTAGTAGCTCTAAGATAATCTGCAAATCTGCAGGTTGAAATAATAAATTCTGTTGTGGAAGTGCAGGCACTTTGACAATCTTTTCAATTATTTACAACACTTGAGTTTGCAGCAGTAATATTTTTGGACTACAGAGAATATCTGCAGCTACCCGCGGCACTGATTCAATTTTGATATCAACACAAGCAGTAGTTTTTGAGGAAATACAGGAGCATACACACACACTCATACACTCATACACATATATAAATCCTCATAAATAAGTGCTCGCATAAGGACGATTCGATGGTGAAGAAGTCAAAAAGTTTGCAAATTGAATAGGTCAAGTGCAAGCATTGACTTTGTCCTTAGCCAGCTGGCAGCAACAGCCAAAGCGACTAACAAGTTGCCTGCAACCCCGCCCGCTTGCTTTCAGGCCATTGCCCACTGTGCCACTCAAGCCTTTGCTCTTGGCCAACAACTTTAAAATCCATTTATTCTTACACCAATATAACTTGGCTAAATCTAAAAGGGAAATCAAAGTAACTGTACATCTGTATGTTCGTATTCATGCATTATGGTGCTTCGAGGCCACTTTGGCGCAGGCAGAGCGTAAGCATCGGAGCTACTTGTATATGAATGCCAAATCATATATTTATATATGTATATCTGGATACATGTTGGTATGCAAGCAAACTCATACATAAACGATAGTTTCACATATCTAAGCTTCCTTCATTGAGATTTTTATCTGGTTGCAGCTTCGCTTTTCTTTCTCCTAATGCTTTTCGAAGATGCGCAAACGAAAATGTGCTGGTATTTGCAGTTACTACATTTTTGGAAAGCAGCAGCAAAATGATTTTTCTCTTATGATGCACCAAAAAAGCAAATATGGAAGGAAATGTAGGGCGTTTATGGACTAAATTCAAGTAAAATCAAAAAGAAGCTGAAACCATAGCATTTGAGCCACTTAGCTCGGCTATATTCGGTTACGGTTGTTAGGGAAAGACTGAGAAGCATTTACATACTAACACGCATGCATTTCTTTGAATTTGTGATTTCACTGCCAGTTTCCTAGATACAATTGATCGATCAGGATAATCAAGAATAGGTTACTGTAAAGTTCTTTCCTCAGTTCATTGAAGAAACAGAGCATCTATCCAAAATGAGATCAATGTGGTCACTGTGGTTTTGCCTATTTTTGGAGAAATTCATTCACAGTTTTTTGCTTTGGGATTTCCGACCCCCCGAAGAACTTCTAACAAAATACCTGAATCTACAGAAACTAGTTGAAATGGCAAAACTTCAATCACCCTTCAATGGAACCAAGCATATGTTGAGAACGAAATGGTTCGGATGGTTACTTCTGAAGTAAAGTGGATCAGTTAGGGCAACGTTAGATGAAAAGCATCATAGGCGCAATTGGTGACCAAGTAAAAAATATAGAGATTTGTTAAGTTTTTACTGAGATTTGCAGAAAAACATGCACTATAAGCGGCTACCGTAAGGCCAAACTTGTAATTCTACTGTCAAAATTGGAGTGTATAAGGGAAGCAATGGCTCAGAAACGGACAGCTTTGATCAATGGCAGAGGAATTGTGTTCAATCAGGTCTATGTCAGGCCATATAAATCGATAATAACTCCGCAGAAGCTCTAAGAGTTGGTTAGGAGGTTTTTATTTGTTATGCTTATAGCTCGTTCCTGCCTTCAAATAATGACTATTTCTTCCTGTCCTATCTTTTTCTGTTTATGGCAAATTGAAGTTGCTGGTAAAAATGTAAAGTATAATCCCGCTTCGATTCAGGTCTTGAAACAAAACACCACGCCAGTTACCAATCAAATGCTCGAACAAAAAAACTTATCAAAGTTTCCCAATTACATTTGAAGTTTCTGTGTTCTTTTTTCTTTAAAAAAGTAGGAAATCTTGAAATAGATCGCTCTTTATATTATAGAGTCTCCGACATTACCTTTCGGGTATTACAGACACCCTCTGCAAGGTATACAAGGGGCGTTCCAAAGTAAGCAGGATTAAAAAAAAAAAATTGTTTTTCGGCAAAATCAATTTATTTTATTCAAAATAGTCTCCTTCTGCTTCAATACAGCTATTTGCATGGCTTCTACGTCTGCATAATGCTTTCCTTTCATGGGCAAATGCATTTTTCCGAAAAGGAAGAAGTAGCACGGTGCCATATCAGGTGAATACGGGGAGTGGTTAGTGGTTGAAATGTGATTTTTGATCAAATAATCGTCCTTTGAATGTTGCATTCTAACCAATCTTTCGCTATAAGCTTGTTTCATCAATTGAAACGTTTCGGTAAATGGTTTACCAATTTTAAAACAAAATTTAATGTTGGCTCTTTGTTCGAAACTCACTTTCGCACAGATAGCACAAACATACTGACACTTAAAACGCAATAACTTCACTTTCGATGAATGAAGTGTCATGAAACCCAGGTGGCGCTAGATTCAAAAAGTCCTGTTTCCTTTGGAACACACCTTGTAAATACATGTATTAAATGACGTTTGCAGCGCGACTAAAAGTCTATTGTGCCATCTGTGCAGTGTATAAAAATATATGTACAAGTCATAATGAGCCATCAACAACGGGTAAATCAGCGTCAACAATAGTAAAACGACTTGGAAGTATTAAAAACCAACACACACACCACGAAATTTCCAGCAAATTTATGCAGACACATGATTCACTCTAATTTCTCTCAATTTCCGCTGTGCCAGCAAATCTTCACAGTGTTGTATGTTTGATTGCGGCATGCAACACGATCGCACGTACAGCACTTGAGAGCTTCTCACGCACATAAGTGGCGTCAGCAGCGACATCGGCAGCGGATAATTAGCTATACTGCACACCTTCGCCTCATTTAACACGCTGCTAATTTATGAGCACTGAACTTCGAGAGGCCGGCGATCAATGGCGGTGCATAAAAATTGATTTGTGGCAACTGCATTTGCACGGTCAACAGTTACAAGAGAAAATGCTTGCTAGTTAAAGCATTATTTATGTAAGTGAGTGCAAAGGGCAGCAGCTATGCTCGAGCAAGTGCATATGTGCATATACTACATATATGGACGTGTGTTTGTGTGTGAGTGCAGTCATTAGTCTAAGCTGCAACATTGACCGTGGCTACTTATTTAAGTTGTTTACTTGAACTTGACGTTTATTTGCTTTCCACCGCGTTTTACTGCCACAGTTGGTGGACTAAGCTGCAACAACAACAGCAACTTTATTACAGTCACTGCAACAGCGTATTGCAACAATGGTGACACTTAAGAGCTTAGAGCCAAACGAGACTCAAGCGAAATATTGCTTAATTCATAAGCATAGAACTTTTAGTTTGCTCTTCTTTTTACAAATTCATTTTTTTTTTTTTTTTTTGTTTTTTTTGTGCCACCTTCCTCTTTCTTTGGCCATTGCCTTGTGACATAAATAAAAGATAAAATTGAATGCGCGAGAAATGCTTCAAGGGTCGAAAGTGTCTCGACTTAAGCACTTATTTTCATTGTTAGTTTACTTTTGCTTTGCTACTGTTTGCTTTCGCCTTTTTCTATTTTGTTTTGCTCTGCTTTGTTGGTAGAAGCAATACACAAGTGTGTGGAACCACAGCTAGATGCATAAATAAATAAACAGTTCGGAGGAGTAAGGTCAGTGACAAGCATTATTTGGTTATGACATTCGAAACGACTCGGGTTAGTCTACGTGGGAATTGAGATGTTCCAATCAATTAGTAACTGTACAATGCAGGCACATAACATTTGTGTATAAAATATGTATGAGTTTACCAAGAAATTACACCCAGTAGCAGTTATGGTCAATATTGCGGGTCATTGCTCTTATAAAGAATTATTTTTAGCCCAAATAGAATTACTGACGCCCTTTATAACATTCATATTCAATAAAATAAGCCTCTAATGATTAAAGTCAATACAAAAGGCCAAACTTCATTAATATCAGAAATAATAGATTTCAGAACTTACACTTAAGAACTTGCTCTTCTTTGGTATTTACTTTTAATAGTATTTTGCATAACTCTCTTTTCTAAGCCTTAAATTCAATTAGATTTGTTCGAATTCGAAATAACTGTAATTTCCAGCTACTCGATCACATTAATAGCAGTTACAAGGTGTACTGAATTGATGTTAAGCAACGCTAAAAACTGCGTCCGGATCGAGGAGAATCTCTCCGGACAATTCGATACCAAACGACGCCTCAGACTGTAAGACTCCCTACTTCTTGACCACTTCAAACTATTGCTAATGAAAATAATACAAGCTGCAGAACTCAAACCAAAAAAATAAAATACATAAGAGTGGTACGGCTGGTGATGAGCGCCGATGATTTTTATGTCATTGTCCTTAACAACCGTGCTGCCTTTTCCAGACTGGATAAGGAACAGAATTATATGGATCTGGTAGTAAATGAAGATAAGATGACATAATTGCTACCATCAAGCAAACAGTCATCGCATTCGTCAGTTTTGACAATCACAACTTTGAAGTTGTAGTAATTTCGTCTATGGTGGAACCAACATTAACAACAACAACAATGCCAGTATTGAAATTAGATTTGCCAATTCGGAATTAAAGTCCTCTCTCGACGAACAAAGATCAAGCTCTATAAGTCTATCATCTTTTCCGTCTTGCTATGTGGTGCGGAGGCAGATATAATGAGATAAAAGAAAAGTTTTGCGGAAGTTTTTCGGTCCAAGAGAGAATATCGCAGTCGATGGAACGATGAGATATACGAGGTATACGGCGATAATGAAACGGCGAATCAAATTACTCTAGCTTTAAACATATTCGCTTTAGTATCCTCCGGTAAAAATAGTCCGTAAAAATGTCCGTCCTTCCGTGCAAGCTGTAACTTGAGTAAAAATTGAGATATCATGATGAAACTTGGTACACGTATTTCTTTTGTCTCCATAAGAAGGTTAAGTTCGAATATGGGCGAAATCGGCCCACGTCAGAAACACTAAATTTTACGGAAGAAAT
>NW_017537390.1:377985-387717 GCF_001853355.1 Bactrocera latifrons | reverse complement strand
TTTAAAAATTGAAAATGGGCGTGGCGTCGCCCACTTATGGACCAAAAACCATATCTCAGGAAGTACTCAACCGATTTCAATAAAATTCGGTATATAATATTTTCTTAACACCCTGATGACATGTACCAAATATGGGTGAAATCGGTTCACAACCACGCCTGAAATTTCGATTATCACTTTATCATGGGAGAGTATAAAATGTTCGGTGACACCCGAACTTAGCCCTTCGTTACTTGTTTTCATTTGTTAATGATTGACGACGTGTCTTCACCAAATTTGTCAATTCAAAGCATCGTAAGATCGTCACCTATGAAATCGTTTTAGTCGGACAGCTAGTATAACATATCGCTACTATATAAACCGACCGATTAGAATAATGAAAATGATTTTGTATACGCTTTTATGCTATAAGAAACGCAAAAGTGAACGGTAACGCCAACGTTTTTTGTACAAAAAGCATTAAATTTTAACACTAAAACTTTTACTTCAGCTTTACACATTGAAAAATGGTAATTCCCAGCATTATTTCAGCTCCTTTTCAGCACAAGAAATATGATGAATATTCAGTAAAGCTCACATAAATAGAACCACATCAGTTAGCAACGGTAGTGACTTGTTCAATAGCAAAATAATTATATACAAACGTCGATATTAAATCGATGAATTATATGACAGTGGCCACAACTGCAGCAATTAACCTTAATTAATTGTGATTAACAGGCATTTCTATGTAGTTGGGTGAGAGGCAAGTGGCAGGCGGTTGACCAAACACCGCCACTTTTCCACTTTCGATGTACACACTTCTGTAAAAACGCACTAAATTGCCTATAAGCAGGCACCGTAAAGTACGCTACACACATATACATAGAAAATACAAGTGTATGTGAATAAAGAAAAATATGCGCTTAAGAAGCCAAGCAGCGGGGAGCAGCAACAAGCGCAAGTAAAGTGGAAAAAAGCCAATAAATTAATGAGCAATAAAAATGCACAATAAATTGCCTATTTGTAGGCGCAAATGCGTGTGTTCACTTGCAAATTGGAAAACACAAATGGCAAGCTTATATAAAAGTAAGTATGTGCGAGTGAGCGTTCGTGCGCTTGTGTGTGTTTGAGTGTGTTTAAGCGGGCGCCTTTGTGCCAATATTTGTTCGTTTAATTGCCAAGGGAGTATGTGTGTTCATACATACAACATGCAACAAATACATACATATATAATATATATACATCGAAACAACAAGCCACACATATATACGGCACACACATAGTATAAATATATGTGAGTGCACCTCCGTAATGGCGCAGGTTGCCACTCTTGGCTTTCGCATTGACTCTGGTAATCAGGCACACACACACACACACACGCAAACACACCTACTGGCTTGTGTACTTATTCGCAACTCATTTGCTTCCGAATACTTAATTGCTTGCGTCTGCTTACATACTTGTTTGGATGCGTGCCCGTGTGTGTGTGTGTGTGTGAGCTTAGCATGCGCCAACGTTTAACCAAATTAATTGAAGACGGTATTATTTTTCACATAAAATTTGTGTCCTCCGGTGTGTCTGGTTCTTAATGTATGATTCGGAAACACGCAGCACATTATCGAAATTCGCATAGACCAGTGAGCAAAAAGCTGCATTCTACAACAATGCAATAGATAACATTAAAGTTCAAAATATAGGTAAAAAAAATAGATGATCAAAAAAAGATGTGACAAAATGTTGCCAATAAAATCATTTACGGCATCTAAAACCTATTCTGAGAATAGAAAGATTCAGAAACCTATATGATTAAATTTTCGATATGATTATATAGTTCTTATGGAGAAATATTGCTTGCTTCTTGATAACAAATCATCATAGTTTGACTTGGATAATAAAATTACTGAATCAGAGAAGTAACTCACCACTTTCTGACTCAATAGTCGGCGAACTTTGAAAAATGGTTTGAGAATAGGCCAAAATGTGTGAATATCTTCACTTAACCAAGGATAGCAGCGAATCCAAATAACAATTCGTATAAAATTAATAGAGATAAAATAACAAGCATGTTATATCGCTTTAAATAAAGTTTAGCTACAGGTATCTACAAAAAAAAAAAAAAAAAACCTGTGTCGTTGGCTTCATATGACAAATTTTGACGCTCTTCTATGAAAATATATCGAGGGGAGCAGTTACGAATCGAAAATTGGTGTTAAGAGCCTGCCGAGCGCTCAAAATGATAGAAATACAATACACATTTTGGTAAACGAACCGCTAAAGTTTTTCCTAATTCCAAATATTTATTTAATTAAAGCAACTACTGTGGTATTCAACTTAATGGCAATTTGGTTAAAGTTTTGAAATTTCTATTATCTATATCAACTCAGTCCTTCAAAAAAAAAAAAAAAAAAAAAAAAAAAAAAAAAAAAAAAAAAAAAAAAAAAAAAAAAAAAAAAAAAAAAAAAAAAAAAAAAAAATTAGGTTAAAGTGCTGGCAAACTTCAAAGCTTGTTTTTGTATTACGAATTTCAACTCTCCGTCGGTGGGAATGACTAGGATATTGAACAAGTCAGGAAGGGCTAAATTCGAGTAGAAGCCAAAATTTTACCTTACTTTTTTTTTAACTTACGAGTCCGAGAAAGAATCTTTTTGATCCGATTTTTTTACGAAACAAATTTTCCCTGGGTTTCATTTAAGTTCAATCAAAAATCATATGGAGTAAAATCACCCTGATATTATATGCTTGTTATATGGAGACTATGTAGGTCAAGTTTTCGCCCAATTTTATCCATTTTAGGTACAAAGATACCCTGTAATAAGTAAAACACGCTCACTCATTGAGATAACTCACATATTGCCCGATATATGTATGTATTAATCCGATGCAACAAATTTTCGAAACAGAAATCAGGAAAGGATTTTTCTGAATTTTAATTGGATTTCCCATACATTGACTGAGTGAATTTGTCTATTGTAGCTTTACTGGTTTACGAAATGTGTTCAATTCCCCGGCACTTTTGGTCCTCAATCCAAATATGGATCTCATCGCCACAATAACACCAAACAGAATACTGAAATTTATCAATGAAGCGGGCTCCGCAGTGCAAACTTCGCGATGGAAATGAAAGACATATTCTATCTAAAAATAAATGCAAGAAAGAATGAACTTTTGAACTTCATGATCAATTCTTTCTACATTAACTTTCAGCTAACCGTTTTACCCGGAGGTGGTAAAAGGCTACGAGAAGTTAAACAGCGGTTAATTTCCAATAATATCAAGAATGTTATGGGAATTCTTCATATTCACGTTCCTAAAAGATGGTGGCAGGTTTTCCTTCCCCAATAGTCCCTTCAACCCACAAATTTATAAGCGTAATTCGTTCAATTAATGAAGGGATAAACTCAAGTTACTGATAGCTAAAATAATTCGTGGCGTATATAAGAGTAATAAACTGCGACGAATTGAGCTAAGGGATTACAAGGCAAATATTCCTAGAATCGGTGGCCTCGCCATAGGTGAATATATTTGTTACAACAATATTTATTATCTTAGAATCAATATGGGAAGTTTGATATACCTTTCTCAGGAGTCGCTGCTGCTCTTCGTAAGGTTTATTGAAATAGTTGCCGTCGTCACGGCACTTTTCAGGTTTGACTTAACTGCAGAGAGCTTGTTGGATGCCTGCACCTTCTACGTAGGCAATACTTTATTTTAAACACACATTCCTTTCTGCACATTGTAGACAATTGGGTATTGGGTAAACTTCCGGAATCCTTTATATAAATACACACGCATAAAATCCCATTCGCTCCACAAATGTCACCTGAGACAACCGCAGAAAAGCTGCCTTAAGAATGCCTACATAAATGACATTTAAGACTTAATACTCGCAATAAACGTAATTCGGCACCGCTCCACCCGTGAAAAGGAAAAAGTTGAAACAAACCCATAACTGAAAATGAAACAAACACAAAAATGTACACAAGAAAAGCGAGCGATAACGATAGAGAAATGCACGCACCAAAGTGAAAAGAAAAAATCATGAAAAAGTCGAGAGTGTCCAGCAAAACTGTTGCCTGCCACACGTGGCGCCGCTTCAGCGTGCAATCGGTCAATGGTCTATGAAATTCCAATTACAGCGCCACGCAGCAGCGAAACTGCCCTCAATCGATTGCAAACTGACCGTTAGCCGCAGATGAATCGAATATGTACCTACTTTGGTCAGCTTATTCCACACGACCCCCCCAAACTGCTTTTCGCTGGTGTCCGTTATGTTGAACTGTGGCGCTGCAGCTCATATTCTTTTGAGGATTTATGTACATGAATATTTCAGGCATAAGCGCGACGGTTCCAATTCACCTTGGGGCTTAAATCAACCCTCGCAGCAGCCGCGCCGAAGCAACGCGAGGGCGTACAGCATTCAATCACAGTCAATGCGTCCATTCTCGCGCTCTCCACACGCAGCGCCAGCAGCAGCAGCTTTAATGCTTGTGAACAAAAAATCCAAAACACACGTGTGCCCGTCGGCGATGCCAACCCACTGCGGAGATAACGGTGTACTCGTATGCGGTGGTTATGAGGGTGCTGCTGTTGCAGCTGTGGTTGAGGTGCCGCTGATGGCGTTATTGGCGATGATGCGTGCAAAGCTTTTGCTCCTTTGTTTAACCAACAAGCGGGTTGCCACGTATTTACTTTCTCGTTGTTGCTGTTTTTTTTTTTTTTTTTTTTTGTATTTCAACTTCTTCACTGTTTCTCTCTCAATGATGTTTTTGTTAATTTTTTTTTGCTGTCATTTGAAATCATTTATTTTCTACAAATCCCTCGAGAGGTGGGTATTTGAGCGAGCGGGTACGGCGTATTTGACTTGCGTGTATTATTTGCAATTGCGATATCTTCACTCAAATTAAAATGATAAATCGCTGCGACCAGTCATCAGCCACCGGCATGCCGCGTAGCATTCTAGCAGACAATAGCAAGAGCTAGTATACTTAGCGAGAGAAAAACACAAACATTCCAGGCACCCACATCCGGTTTCTCTATTCAACTCAGTTGCAGTTGGTAGTCAGTCAGTCAGTCAGCTATTTATTCAATCAGTCATTGCCATATCTCTTTCAACCATCACTCCATCCCCCTCTTATTTCAAATTCTTGTTTACTTTGCTACCATCTTCCCGCTTCAGTTCGCTGTGTTCCACGTGTTCTTTTATCAGTTGTTATGAATATATTAGAAATGTTTTCCAGCAAACATCCAGAATAAAGGCATGCCATGGAACAAAGAAGAAATTATTTAACCGATTTTTTGCTCTTGCAATCATTTCAGTTATTTTCTGAAGTTTAAACAGAAACACTCAAAGTTCCCACGGCCATCCCAAAGGATGATTTCATCTTATGGACTGGGTAACGGCAGTCGATCTGGTATCGCTACGGATAAAATCGGGTCTATGCGTGTTTCTAATCAAGTTTAGTGTGAAGCGATCTCCTCCAAAATGGCTCAATAAATCCCCCGAAACAACTATTTATTAGGGCACAGCTTGACAACATTTCAAGCTCCTTACTAAGTGCTGCAAACGAAACTAAAGGTTTTCGGAAAATGCAAAAGAACAGCTGGTATGATGAGGAATGCCGTGTCGCAGCGGAGAAAAAACAGACTGCCCACGTCGCAATGTTACAACACATGCTTGATGGGATAAATGCCGGGAGTTGAAGAGAGAAGCGAAATGCATTTGCAGACAAAAAAGAGAGATGTCGAAATAGCTAAGTACGAAGAGCTTGACAAGCTGACCGACAGGTGTAATGCTCAGAAATTCTACGAAAAGATGAGACGACTAACAGAAGGTACTGAAATTATGGATGGAACACTTAGATAGTACACAGTAAATGGTGAACCCGATTCCCCAATCGATGATGATGGAGCAGACGTTCCCTTGTCGGACCATGAAGAAGTACAGCAATTACCCGTCTGAAGTACAACAAAACGGCGAAGGCCGATAGATTCCGGCCAAGCAATCTAAAAACGGCGGCGAATAACTGATAAGTAGCATGAATCACATTTTTTTTAGAATATGATCGAACGAAAGAATGCCCGACGATCGGAATTTAAGTGTCCTCTGCCCAACCCACAAAAAAGAAGAAGAAGCTTCCTCAACATTGCATATAAAGTTCCATCGAGCTTTTGTGTGAAACCACCGTCAACAAACTGATTGGACCTTATCGGTGTGGGTTTAAGACTGGAGAATGAGCAACTGTCTAGATATTCACCATGCACCCAATCTTGGAAAAGACCCGTGAAAAGAGGATCGCCGCAGACGACATCTATTTTTGACAGCACAAAGAAGAGCTGCCTTTATGCCGTTTGTCTTAATTTGGTATCCCCACAAAACTGACGTTGAGCAATACCAAAAATTCCGTCAGGATCGGAGAGGACCTCCCCAAGTCAAACGAGTTGCAGATGAATAGAGAAGGTACAATCTCAAACAAGAGTGTACAACTGCGTATGCCGATGACATTGATATCATTGGCCATAACAACCCAGCTCTCTCCAGGTTGGACAAAGGAGCGTAGCAAATGGATTAGGTAGTGAACAAGGCGGAAGACGAAATATATCCTGTCATCAAACAAACAGTTGTCACACTCTAATCTTGGAAACAGTACTAACGCCAACAATAACATAGAATACGGAATCCAACGCAGATTAACACTAGCCAATAAGTGTTACTTCAGACTGAGTAGGCAATTGAAGAGTAAAGTCCTCACACGACGAACAAAGACAAAATTCTATAAGACACTCATCATCACCTTCTTGCTATATAACACAGAGGCATGGACAATGAAAACATCCGATGAGTCAGTCTATAAATTAGAACTTCATTAAAGGAATATGATATAACAACCGGTCATGATATAATAACCGGTCAGAGAATACCTAAGTTGATCTTTATCTAATGTTTCGATTCATGTGAATCAAAGGAGAGAACCATAACGCTCAAAAAGAAATTATTTTTATAAAGGTAATTACACGAGTATCTACAAGTATGAAGAAATAGTATTACGAAATCGATTCAGAGTAAAAAATAAGCATGAAGCAGGAAATATTGACCGGAACAAAATACATAGCTCTGAGACTGGAGATATGTACGATTTCTGCACACCAGCTCTTAGTACATTTACCTTAAAATTTTAGAAACTGCTCACACTTTAGAAACAAACAGTCACACGATGAGAGGGGATGAAGTTAAGATAAAAACTACTGAAAAATATTTTGAGCTCAGAACAAGAAGAAAATAGTTGCCGCCAAAATGAAGCGAAAGATTTTTAAAACTTGCAGTACCAATCCTTATAATGAATTTTTCAACCTATAGTCTATAAGAGGAGAATGTAGGCACTGAGTAAATTCATTGAAAGAATAATGGATATTCTTCAAAAACATATATGTTTTATTTATCCGTTGAGGAATCACTGATCAAAGCTCTGAGAGAAGGTTAAAGGGAGAGTTATTCATAAAAAGCTTTCTAATAAGCCTAGTTTCACGCAACTAGACCACTGTAATATTTCAATGCATAGTGAGCAATGCAATTGCTCCGAAGTGCAGCCTCTTTCAAACAAGTAAACAATCACTTTGACAACAAAATAACACTGTGCGCTTAAAGTTACTCAAGTAGTGTCTTTCCTCGCTATGCAGAGTGGAAACAAGCTGGATTCTCGTTGTCCTTTTGCATTCTAGCATTCCACCAAGGTCCATCCACGTAAATTTAGCATGACCTAGCGTGGAAGGACGGAGATCCACTAAACCACTTCCCACTAGTAAGGTTCATAATCTTGCCGAATCGTACGAGTTATGACTAAGCACAATCCAAAAACCATCAATAAGGTAATACAAAGCATCTTATAGAACTCCAGACATATCCTAAAATGATTTTAGTCGTAGACTCAGAATGCTTTGTCGGGGCAAGAGCTTTAGGTTCAAGCCAGTCCGTTTTAATTTTTCTAAGCAAGGCCCGATGTTTATACTGGACTTTCAAACAGGCCTAACCTACCTAAGAATCAGAATACGTAAACTGAAACAATAAAATCAGAATGGGTGTCGTTAAGCGCCCAAGAAAGGTCTTGGAAGATTTCTTCAGCTTATACTCCTACATCAGAATTACTATACCTGAAGGATATAGACTGAGAGTAAGGGAATAAGCAGATTTGAGCTTGTACTACCGTATGATAAAGAAGGTACTGCATTTTACTGAAAATTATGGAAAGGAAATTGTTTTGAGGAAACGTCTCTTTAGGTGAACTTTGTATTTTCCCTTTTGCAAAGTATAGTTAAAACTACTAAATTTTGGTTATAGTTCCCCAATACGAAAGACTAGGAATATATTCAGTTATCTCTAAGAGTTGTAAGCTTAAAATTAATAACCGATATTTAGTTGAAAGAAATAAGTGTCAAAGTGATAAAAAAATTAGTTCACCAAATTCGCGTAATTTGTGGCATTTCATATGTTCATATTAAAATCAATTCAAATATTAGAAAATTCTGAAATAGAAAAGGTAATGGCTTCGAATGACATAAGGGACCAAAGTAATAGCGATGTGGGCGCACTAACACACTTGCATATTTTTCTAAATTCATACAAATATTTACGTCATACAAATCATAAAAAAGTGATTCATTCATATATATTCTTACGATATATTTATGTACTTGGCGGTTAACTGCTGACACTTTGATTGTGTTGCCTTCGACCATTGTTACTGCTTTTGCTGTTGTAACAATGCTAAAAAATACAAACGAAGGTTGTGAAGAAAAAACTGTTTTTGGTATTTCTTTTATGTGCTTTTTAAGCGACCCCTTGAAGAAAATGCATTACTGAGCTTACCGTTAGAGCGCACTTTCTTAGCCGACGCTCTTTTCTGCTTCCCTCCTACCCCAGCCACTTTCTATGCTGAATTTTTGACAATTCATGTTTATAAATTGATTCAATAACATTTTTAGAATATCAAATAGGATAAAGCAAATAAAAGGTGGATTGCTAAGAGAGCTGAGCGCATTGTAGTAAGAGGGTTTTAGATGTGAGCAAGCACGCATAAACAATAACAAAAAGGCATTCAGAATGCGAGTAGTAAAGGTGAATTTCAGGGCTTGGATTGAAATGAAATTGTAGAGCTGATTGCCGCAGTTGAAGGGGAGCGTGTGTGCGCGCTGAGATAAGGTAGTTGTTGTTGCTATTTTGATTTTTAAATCTTCAATTTTTACACAACCAAATTTTGATGGGATTTGCAGACTTTAGGATTTCTATTTGTATTTTCTGATTGCAAAGAATTTTCAAGCGACCCAAGTCTTGAATCAATCTCAATGTCTTCTGAGGAAAGTGTAAATGTATTTTTATGAAAATGGATTTACGGATTTTCTATCTGATGAATGGATTTTTTTTATATTGAGACGCCATGTGTTCCATTTACTCGAAAGATTGCTTATTAAAGCTTAGTTATGCTTGATTTAGACAGTCTCCTAAGTAATTTGTGTGAGCGATTTTGAAGGGCGGGTCAAAGGCTCAAAGCTTATCGGCATATATTTTGAGACCCGGTGTTCGCTTTACATACCATGGTCAAATATATGTGGAAAAGATTATAAACAAGTAAGGAAGGGCTAAGTTCGGGTGTCACCGAGCATTTTATACTCTCGCATGATAAAGTGATAATCGAGATTTCAGGCGTGGTTGTGAACCGATTTCACCCATATTTGGTACATGTCATCACGGTGTTAAGA
>NW_017537390.1:275271-377819 GCF_001853355.1 Bactrocera latifrons | reverse complement strand
GGCGTGGCAGTGGGCCGATTTTGTCCATCTTCGAACTTAACCTTCTTATGGAGCCAAGAAATACGTGTATCAAGTTTCATCATGATATCTCAATTTTTACTCAAGTTACAGCTTGCACGGACGGATGGACAGACGGACATCCGGATTTCAACTCTACTCGTCACCCTTTCACTTTGGTATATATAACTCTATATCTGACTCTTTTAGATTTAGGACTTACAAACAACCGTTATGTGAACAAAACTATAATACTCTCTTTAGCAACTTTGTTGCGAGAGTATAAAAATCCAAAGCTTTTCTCGGAAATTCGCTTAAAATTTTTAGAGCCTCTTTTTGCCATTTTTGTTTTGTTGTAACAGGATTGTATTAAAAAAAATTATTTTCAATTTATTTGAAAAACTTTAAGCATGCTCTCAAATAATAGTGGGCTATGCAACTCATTAATTAATCTTCAGAAAAATACCTCAGAAAACACCAGAAAGATCCCTACTTATTTGTACCGCTACAGCCTTTCCTAGAGGAGTGACACTCACCTAATCTAAAAGGTAAAAGGAAGATCTCGAAATAGTTCCTTCGAGATATTTTCATATGGAATTATTTCTTTTGGGCCAATTTATATTTAAGGTTTCGCGGATGAGTGGACGGTGGAGTACAAGACCGAAGAGCTGCGGATATATATACACAACTATCAAAATTTTACTATTTCCGTCAGTCACATTGCAACATTTTTTATTTTCTTGTTTAAAGTTGCTTTACAGTTAATTTTTTCCCACAACTAGGGGCAGTTTTAGTTCCAACAGTTTCAAAAAAAGTCTTGAAATGCATTAATAAGCTTTGATGGTATCAAAAATATTTTCTACCACAATCAGTGATATTATGGAAGGAGCCGTATGAAGGTTACACCTATGGGCTGCGATCAACGGACCAGTAAAATGGAACTTATGCCCTTCACAAGTAAACTAAAACTATCTCAATTTAGTCTTCTCTCGCTCGGTGGTACAATAATTTCTCTGTACCCCACGTCAAAATACTGGGTCCTTCAAACAAATATCGTCGTGTTACACCATATGCCATTAGGAAATTTCTAACTCTTGGACCACATTAAAGAAACAAAATAGTAACTGGAAATTGAATGGAACTCAAAGTGCGGTGGACACCGGGGTTTATTACAAATCACAACCGTCCGAAGTACTTAATATACTCCTACATCATTTGCCCCCAGGCGGATTTACTCGGCTAGTTCTGCTATCGCAATAAAGTATTGGGAGGTTGGAACCGGAAAGATTATGGAGATAGCGCCATTATAAACCAGTTAAACTTAAGACTTAAACAGATTATAATCTTCCAACGTTTGACTGATTTTTTTTATTTTTGGGTGAGTTTGCTATTGAGACGTGAAAAGAACAGGTTTGGTAGGGGAGGAGTATACTACCTCTATCTATATCGAAAGGTCCAAAATGGATTACGGTGTAGGCTCAAAGGTGTACTCCAATGAATTTCACATGTCCATTTCTATTCGTCTACTATACTCAGATGAAAAATTTTAACTCGCAGTATTAGATACAGAGAAGGAGTTCCACTGAACAACTAAGGGAGGAAACAGAAGGCAAATATATCCTATAGATGGCCATGCGGCATTACTTGTCTTATCAATATCACAGTTTAATTCCTGCGTAGTCAACAATTGCAGGAAGGCTTTCAGCTAATTGACCCTAATATAGGCTCCCGCCTACAGAAAGACAGACGACATGGCAGACTCTTTAGACGAGTCTCAGGCAGAGTTGATACCATACCCGCTGAGAACGATTAAAAGAGAGCTTTAAAGGTATTTTAAACTAGCTCAGAGCAAATGGAAATCAATAACAAGATGCAAGCTAACAAAACATATATCGT
Source organism: Bactrocera latifrons (assembly GCF_001853355.1). NCBI lineage: Eukaryota > Metazoa > Arthropoda > Insecta > Diptera > Tephritidae > Bactrocera > Bactrocera latifrons. The sequence continues at coordinate 375,926 of NW_017537390.1, read as the reverse complement.
CCGTTTCATTTCCAGTAGAAAAAATTGGGCTGATGGTTCTGCGATCGACAGTTCCAACGGCGAAGTCTATATATGTACCATCATCAAAGAGTGAAACAGGAACAGAAGTGTAGTAATACATACACAGAACGCAGCTTCAAACTTAACAATTCGGTATTTCAGGCAGAAATTGTGAGCATAACAGATGCTGCCAAGTGGGCTTCTGCTCTAACCAGTCCACCATACCATACAGTCTAGTTGACAGCCAAGCGGCATCCAATGTCATCTGTAGCGCCAATACTAAATCTCACTTCGTTAGGTTATGCTCGATAGGCAATTACCAGACTTTTAGTGGGAAATTAATATCCTCTGGCTACTCGATTATATATGTAGAAATAAAAGGAAATGAAAGGACTGGGGACGCAATTTCCCTAAGCTTCCCAGGCCATTACCTCCTTCAGGGTTTATGTGAAGCAGTGTTCCCTGGAGGAACATCGCAGGTATTGGAACACGAGCAACACAGGACATTCCGCAAAATTACTTTGGGGTAGTGATGGTGTTGTACATACCAAAAACCTCTTACTCCTAGGCAAAAAAAAAAAAAATGTGAAGCTGGGGTTAAAAAGGAATGAGGTTATTAACCAATTCTTATAAATTGTTGCATAAGGCTTAAACCGTTTACCACCCGAGAGCACAATAAGCTTAATGATGGCCTAAGTACGACAATCAGGGTCCTACGATCTGTTGAAACAAATATTGTCTTGAAAACACCAAAACAGCAGAAAGCGTCTGACAAGCATGACCGCGGCATATATTAATGATATGAGGAAGGTTAGAAAAGAAACTTGTACCTTGGGATTTCACGATATAGAAACTTTAAGTCAGAGTAGGTGAGCTTTAAGTATTGAAATATTAAAAACCAAAAATAGAAACATTTACTTGTCATAACTTTGAATCAGATAGTAATTAAATTCTTTTTTTTCTATACAAACAATCTTTCAGAAATATTCTCAGAAAATAACAAAAATCCGGAAGTAAAACGAGCAGTCCGTCTGCCTTACTTTTCTTACTTAAAAATAAAACTTTAATGTAACTATTACATGCAACAATGGACGCGGCGGCAGATTTGTCAAAAAAAAAAGGGAAGTTCGCCGCATATAATACTGACTCTGCATATCCTGAGTCAATTATATTTCATTAAAATGAGTGGAGCAACGGCACAGATACAGCTTTTGTATAATGAAATACAGTTGTCGCAACAACTACAAAAAAATCTTGAACAATAACACTACAATTTTTTATTGTAGTACACCTTTTCTGGCAGCGTTTTCGCAACCACATTTCCATAGCTACGAACACAAGGGAACACTCTCCGCCGCCGACGCTTAGCTCAATGCGAAATACTTGTAATTAAACGCAGCGAAGTGAAGCAACATCCGCAATCGGCGCCGCCGCCACAAACACCAGCAACACTATCAGCCAACGCTTAACTTCCGTCAGCCGCCACCGCCACCACCACCCTCGCATTACCTGAACTTCCTTCAGTCAACATTCTGTTTCGTTATTCTTCTTATGTTCTTATTATTGTTATTCTCTCCTTTGCTGCCCCGCGGCTTAGTGGTTCTTTGCCAAAGCTCCGCTAGCTTGGCTGCCGTAGTGAAGTGTCTGCGCGCTTGCTGATATCGAAAGGTGTTGCTGTCTTCGCGCCTCGGTTGCGGGCGGGTGTATATTAGTTTCCGGTGTGGCTGTGTTTTTACTTCGTCATCGGCGTTGGTAGAGTATGAGTGTGTAACGAATATATCGCAGCGTCTTTTATAAGTATGTCGACAGTTATTTGTATATTTGTAGGTAAAGTGGAAGCTGTGGCAGCGCTTTAACGAGCTTAGTAGTTTCTTCTTTACTATATTTTTGAGAAAAAAAAAATGTGCTTGGCATATATATTTTTCAATGTAACCGGTGTATTCGGCACTTTCCGAGGCTTATGGAAATATTATTGTCATTAGAAGTAGTATTATGAAGATTATTCGATTTGTGTAATATTTTAAAAAATCGATTTTCGCATATCGTTAGCTAACGGTGTTACGACTGCAACTAAATACTTCTTCGAAAAATAAACATTTTTCCACACTGCAACCACATTCGTTTTACTTGGGTGGGACGGTCGCCGTTCCGTCTCGTAAAACCGTTCGGAATTTCTAACTAAATTATATTTGGGTTCCGAATATGGAGCGGCTATTCCAGGCTTTGTTCGTATAAACTCTGTTATCATCGTTATGGTATTCGATCAAACTCTATTTAAGAGGTGTAGCAATGTAAATGTGATTACTGTATTATGTTGTATCGTTACCTTATTTTAATGTTGCTCAAATAAGCAACCCAAATGTAATTTTTAAAACTTGTAACTGGCGACATGAAAGCGAGAAAAAACAAAGAAGAGTCAGTTCGGACGCAACCACGAAACGAATCAGTCTTCCTACAGAGGGGATCCAAGTAAAAGTATTTTCTTAATAGCCTTTGTTTGACAAATCACGCGTGAGTCGTATCATGTTATTTTAGTTCTGAATTCTATCGCATTTCATCATGGAAAGACCTCAACTACGTTTACAAATTGTTCAACTTTATTGCGAAAATTCGCGATCTGTAAAAAAAAGTGTTTCGCGGGTTTCACTCAAATTATAGTCAATTTAGTTGGCCTACTGAGCATTCTTTTTGCAACTTGAGACCCAGAATTTACGATTCGATATTATCCGACCGAATAGATCACATTCACACGCAGTGAAAAAAATATAGCAGCCGTAGCTGAGAGTATATACGACCACGGTGGAGAACCGATAAAAGCGCCGTTCGCCGCAATCACGAACGGAACGACTTGGCGCATATTACGTCGAGATCTTAAAATGAAAACATACAAAATACAGCTTGTGCAAAGACTGAAGCTGCTTGATATCGCTTCGCTTTGTGGGCTCTCAAAAAGCTCAAAGAAAATCCGACGTTTTCTAGCCAAATTTTGATCAACGATGAGACCCATTTCTGCCTCATTGGGTATTTTTGGCGAAGAGCAACCTGAAAAGATTGAATAGCTGTAATTTTGTCGTGAAAAGACAACGATTTGGTGTGGTTTATGGTTCGGTGGAGTCATGGGTTCACATTTCTTCAAAAATTATGGCGGTGAGAACGTAACCGTCAATGGCGACCGATGCCTGAAACTGAAGCTCAGGATCTCGACGACATTTGGTTTCAAGAAGACCGCGCAACTTCTCACGCATCGCATCAAATTTGACTCAACGGATGGACTATCTGGTCAAAATTTGCAAAATATAGTATTCAAAAAATAAATGCCAAAAAATGTTCTTTCGAATGGTAATAAGCATTAAAATCTAACAAGACACAAAGATTATATCTTAGTCTATAACTAAACCCTTATTAATATTTTCCCATAAGAAGGCAATGAGTAAACTATTGTCTCATATACAGGGTTTGTCCGGAAAATAGGATTTCCGCCGCGACTGTACTTCGGCTGTACCTAGCTAACGAATGAGCGGCTGGTCAGTTGTCTCCGAGCACCTTCAGAGTCAGGACAAACATTTTCGCGCGACGTGTTTCTGTGAGTGGTTCAAGCTGAAAATGCAGCATTCGTTAAAACAGACGTACGCGATTAAATTCTGAAGGAAACTCAGTAAATCTGCGACAGAGACGTTTGATATGATCAAGACTGATATTGCTTTACCAAGAAGAGCTTTGTTTCGGTGGCACCAGACCTTTTTGGAGGGCCGGGAAGGATTTGCAGACGAAGGCCGTGCTTGGAGACCTACGTCTTCGACAATCTGACTCGTGTGTTTGAACCCAGATGTCAAATTTATCGAAATCATGACATCGTGACGAAGCCCTTGAATATGCGCAAGGTGTGCGCGAAGGTGGTTCCAAAAGTGCTCACTGACGGCTAGTAATTGTGGCGAGTGGAAGTGTGCTAAGAAAAATTTACATTTGCGGAAGTGACCCCCAATTTTTTAATAACGTAATCACAGGTGACGAGTCGTAGATCTTTGAGTATGATCCCGAGATAAGGAGGCAATCTTCCGAGTGGCACACGCCACAGAAGGCATGCACCCCAGCTCTCAAAGCTATTCCGGAGAATGCCTTGAGTGACGCCTTCTATGCTTGGAAATCGAGCTGGCAGCGCTGCATCGACCTAGAACGGGCCTATTTTGAAAGTTTTTAAAGAATTATAACGATGTGTTAATACATTTTCTTAAATCGCCTCAGTCCTATTAATTTCCGGACAGACCCTGTTTAGTGGAGCTCTCGAGTCTCTGCTAAGGCGAGAGAGTTGGTGAAAAACAGGCAGGACTAAGTTAGCCTTTAAACAGAATAACGTAAATGTAAGAAATGCATGTTCTATCTTACTCGTAGTTTTAAGGCAGTCTAAATTGTACATAATTTTCTGCTCTAAAAACAGATCACCGATTCTATGGGCTTTACAGGTGCCCATTAAGAGTATATACTAAGCAACTTATTGTTTGGTTTCCAGGCCAATACATTATTAAATGAAGAAAGACTTTCAAGGCAAATAAAATATAATAATAGGTAGTAGGGTGAAATCTATGGAAGTAAAGACCACAAATAAAAGTTGTATTATTTTTTTGATGATGGCTCTTGAGGATGGCACTTTTCATTAGATGCTTTAAGACATACTTTTCTGAGGCCAAGGTGACAAGAAAGTATTCATGGAAAGGTTTATAACAAATTTCCAAAATTTAAATACGAAATTACTTTAAATCCCGGCGCTTCACTACTTCACTTCAACCAAATCAAGCCTGCTTAAGAGCTCCCTTGCGAATATTGCACCAAAGCTCATACACAAATATGTTTCTTTTAAAATAGAAAAAAATAAATAAAAAAATAAAGCTACAACAACAACAACCCAAAGCAACTATAAATATTGAAACAAAGAATCACAAGTTTACAGGAGTTTTTGCTTTTATTGTCCACCTCATATCGCTGCAACACTTCAACGCCAACGAACAAGACACTTAAGTGCATCCTCCGGACGAACTTTACATTGCGCCTCACGCTCCACACCAGCAGCGTCGAGTAACTCACTCACCTGCGCCGGTTGCTGCGCCACTTCACCATGACGACCGCCACGCCAAGCGACGACAGCCAACCAACCATGTGAGGCAAGTATGGATGCAAGTGAATGAGGATACATAATATGCTTATTGCAAGGAACTTGGGGAGAGTGCACATATATGTGTGGTGTGGCTTAAAGTTTGCCGCACGCCGCGAAAGGAAAAGGAAAATCAGAAATCGGCGAAAACAAAGCATGAGTGAAGGATTGCTGTTGGATTTTGTTGTTGCTGTTGTTTGATTTATTTTGCGCTGCATGTTGCATGGCGGCTTGTAGTGTATTTATTTCAAGCATCATTCATTCAATCATTCGTGGCGGCGCGCTGTGAGATTTTGTATGTATGTGTGTATGAATTTTTTTCATTTGTGTATGTGTGTTAGTTTACGTGTGCATGTGTGTTTTTTAGTATGTATACAGCTCTCAATTCATCCATCAACTAAAAGCAACCCGATGTAGTAGCTGAGCGTTTACTGTCCTGCAACTTTGCTTTAGCCAGGTTACAGATAACACACACATACGCATACAGAACCCTTGTGGGCCGTATATGAGTCTTCAAAGAATCACTTACACWTACATACATATGCGCTTACATACAAACACTTCAATTTAAAGGCTTGCCCCACAAGTGTATTTCGAGCGTCAAAAGTCCAAGTGGCAACTATTTGTACATGCCACACACTACATACGTATATATTTAATGCATATATCTATATACATGTGAGTACATACATAAATAATTTCCCTTGCAAGTCTATTGCACAGCTAAAGCAAATGCTGTGCTGATGTATTGTTGCCACCAGCTCACTCAAGATAGATATTCTTGCTATCAGCTACACGTGTGGTTGCAACTAATGCCGCACACCTACTTTTATATGTCAATACATACACACATACATATATGTATATGCAATGCATGCATTGCCGGAAGTGTTAAAGGATATGTTGCACTTGTGTTTGCCGCACACACACACGCACGCACATTCGGTTTGTTGCATTCATCACATGTCCCCTCGGTTTGTCCTTTAGTTTGCGGGTGGCTTACTAATGAATGGTTCGGTTTTGTGACGATTTAATATTGACAAACACATTTATTGACTTCCCCGGAGAGTGTGGCGAGATTGCAACTTACTCGAAAATGAGCTTTGAAGTTTGTTGTTGCAGAACTATAAACATATATATGTATATGTGAAGGTTTGAGTTGAATTTCAGAAAATAGTTGTAGTTCAGTTCCTAATTGGCTAAAGCAGTTTTGAATGCACTTTCACTCTATGAAATGAGAGCGAAAACAAAAACACCATTTTCTTAAAAGTCCTTATGATTAATCTCGCAATAAATATAATATATATGAAATACTGTCTGAAGAGACATCCAATATAAGAGAAGTATTAAGATATATGACTCTGAGAGGGCACAATAAACCTAAAGTCGCAGTACAATCCTCGTCTATATATCTTACTCTCCAACTGTCGACTAGTGAACACAGATTTTACTGCGAGTAGGTTATGGTTTCCTATTCCACAGTTCTTTTGAACCGCTCAGTCAGTTACTAAAACTTCTGCGTCAAAAAAAAAAAAAAAAAAAAGCTGAAGAGTACGCAACCTGTAGAGTCAACAGTTTTTAAATACTTCATCCACTTGGATAAATGTATCCAAATGTGATATCAAAGTACATCTGTTTGATCTCATGGCTGAGACTCTCACTAATTTGGATCTTTCATATGTAGAGATTAAAGCTCTAACTATCACATGGTTTGGTGGGCTATTGACGTCCGGAACGTTTTCATAAATTGAATTTGTATATTTAAATTTATATGCCTAACCTAAAAATACACTAACTAGTAGGAAATTTAATTAATATTGAAGGACGTGATATTGAAAGATTTGAAGGACATGCAATCGGAAAAAAAGTTCTCCTTGCCAAGTAAATTTTTGGCTGCAAACCAGTACTGCTTGTAATAAATGCAAGGATTTTCTTAATACACCTAACACGATCTTTTAAAATATCAGTATTTCAAATTTCTTGACACCTTTATTTAATCATGACATGTTATTAAGAAATTAACGTTATGAAGGTCATCAATAAACCAGTTAATTTAGACTTGGGTTGACTATATTTCTTTGATGATCCGTTAAAAGGAAACGTTTACTAAATAAATAAAATTTAGAACTTTTGCTCCGATTTTCGTCTAATCCACTGAGATCGTATATTATCAGTTGACTGATGCAGAGACTCAAAATTTTAGAAAGCCAATGGAGCACACTAATACCTTGAGTCAGGAGAACAAAATTTGAAAAAAAAATATGGTTTCATTGGCAGCAAGAACTTATAAGCTTTCCTGCTTCAACATCAACACATTTATTGAAAAGATAAAGTTCCACAAAATTAACTTTCAACTTTGTAAAGCGAATCAATAGAAATAAATTTAAAATTGATATCGCTGGACTTTTTTTTTGATAAAATGGAAGATGTTACATCTGAAATATTTACAGTGCATATGGTTTGCATACAGTGGCAGTCAATGAAATATGATTAAGGTAAGATGTATCACCCATAACATCAACAAATCTTTATATAATACGCGTCAGTTAGATTTGTTATAAGGTGATTTCAATCACAAAAACCAAGCTCTGGGATACTTTTTTGCACTCCATAATTCAATATTTCCTTTGCTCACATATATAACTCTAAGGGAGTTGTTGGCAGGTAAAAATCGTTGCAGAAGAGGTTCATTACTGAGAGGTCTAAGCTTGGTGGAGAGATACATTGGCCGAAACTCTCTATCTATTGAGGCTACTGAAGTGTTTTTTAAGCCGAGGTTGCTGACATTAAGGTAACGATAGATTTACCTTCCTAAAATGCAACCATCTGCATAGAAGTGACTACCAAAACGGCGATATTAGCCTTGAGCTCACCAAACGTGCGTTCAGGGCTGGTTGAGGTTAAGTTATATATGACTAGTAAGTATGGGTGCCAGATCACAACGGAATTCCAGGCAAATGTGAAGTTGATGAACTGGCCCCGTTATCAGCAGAGAGGAAACGGGTCAGTACTTCCCTCTACTATACTTGTGTGTTTTGCCACTGAATAACTGGGCTTCGCAAGATCTTGGTCATGGGTTAATGCCCGTCGCAAGATTATATTGACCCAAGATCGATCGTAAGAAGTCGAGTGAGCACTTTACGCTTTTACCTTTTGGCCCAAAATCGATTGTAAAAGAGCCAGTGAGCTCTTTACCTTCAGTAAGGCTAGCTTCTCCCTAGTACCAAATTTGGACGCCAGCTGCGCAAGCTGTATTAAAGAACACGAGGTTTGTTGACTTATAAATTCGAATACAGGAGCTCTATTTTTATGGCTTAACAAAGAACTATAGCTATGTAGTAGTCCCAGTGCGATCTCTGGATCAAATGATTTTGTATATATAGCGATGTTCGTCGATTAATTTAATAAATTTAGAAACCATAACCACCAGCTCTTGAGGCAAATAGCTTCACGTAAATGGCGTATAACGCTCAAATAATACTCTTTGTTGACAGTTTGGCCCGGTGGACGGAATTCATACTCTACCACGATAATCGAAGGAAACTTGACCTTGGTTTTTGAGCGACTCCGAGTGGTTTTTTTGGTTTCGGCTTGTCTTTTGCACGATATTCGCTCGATTGATCGGTTGTTTCGGAATCATAAGCATAGATCCAAGTCTCATCTAGAGTTATGATGCGTTTCATTTTCATTTTGATAGTCAAAAAGCATTGTTTCACAGCTGTTAACACGACGGTCTTTTTCGAAAAAAAATTGATTTTTTTGCATTACATTTTTTTGCATTACATACTTTTTGCATTACATACTTTTTGATTAAAATTTGTCACTCTTAAGGAATAGTATAACGTATTCTGACTTACTTGAACTATATTTTATTATTTATTTAATATATTAAACACTTATATAATCTTTTTGCTAAATTAACCATACTAATTCTATTTTATTATCCGCCGCTGTATGCAAATGTAATATTTTATATGAAGCAGCGACCTCTGCGCTCAGCAGTGTTGAATATCCATTAAAATCAACCTTTTTGGTGCAGACAACGCAGCCCCTTTAACTTTACACCACCGCAACTGCAACAACAACAGCAAAGCAAAAGGTTTTAGCGAAATCCTCCACTTAGCTGGCAGACCAGATGCAGGTGGCAGCATCGAGTATTTAGATGACTATTATGTGCCGGCAACGCAATAATAACACGCAGTTACGTTTGCCTGTATATGTGTGGGTTGTGCGCGTGTGGTGTTGAATGTGCGCCGTAGTGCTGCGTTTGCATTTGGCAGCGTGTTCGTGCGTAACAAATTGAAAATGAAAATTTTCGAAATAGAAATTCCAAATGCAGCAGAGCAGAACGCAGCAGCCGGAGCAGCAGCAAACAGACACGCGCACATACATACACATTACCTAAGGCGGCGAAACAAAAACAACAACAATAACAGTGCTAATGCTGTAGGTAAGCAAACTGTTGGCCATAAACACGTTTTTGCCATTGAATGTTGTGCGGTGTGAACGTGCAACATTGCATTTGCAGCAATAATGACTGGCGATGGCCAAAGCGCAACTTGTAAATTCATCGTAATATGGTAAAATGTTGCTTCAACAGCAACAAAGAACCTGTATATCTTGGCGGCGAGTCACAACAACAACAACAAAAAACCTTTACAAATTGGCGAAGAGTCAAGAAATCGAAAATCACAACAAAGGATGCTGCAATTTAAATTATGAAAGTCGTTGCTTACAAATGTTGCACAGTGCTGACGCTTAAGGCGAATAGACGTTGGTGCTTGCCACAAACTGTACTGATCGAAAGGACGCTCTGATATTTTTGGTGATTAGAGTTTTGGTGGCAAGGTCGAGTGTTGCATGCTTAGTGACTTTTATTGTGGCGCTTTGGAATATGCAACATACATACAAATGCAGCCGACATTAGCAATTAATGACGCACATGCAATGTGATGTTGCACGTTAAGTAAGTTCGTAAGTATGGACGTAAGTACGCGATTAAGTGAGTGCGCAAGTGACAACATGCAACAAACTGTAATTAGTGCGTTTGTGCGCTACATTTGTGGCACTGTATCTATTGTTGCCACATTGAACAAAATTAAATGCCTTTTAATGTCCTGCGGATGTATTTAGCAGCGCACACCCACACGTCGACACATCCACGCACACATGTGCAGTAGCAAGTGCTGCAAGTTCAACAAAGGATCAGCAATTAGTGTTGACTACGCGACTTTATCCTTGCAGCAACATTTAACATGCTCTGACACTAAGCGACATGGTGCAACACATGCTTAGTTGCACATATAGAGCTTTTCTTGTTACTACAGACGACTTTTGTTGTTGTAAAAAGTAAAATGTTAGTGTAGTTAGAAGATGGTGGTCGAAAAAAATGATCACTATTTATATTTAGTAAATGAGGGACATTAGTGCTGGTTGTAGCAAGGACGAACACGCGTGTGTTCATATTCATATAAATGTCGAACTAATGTCCAACACGCCAGAGGTAGGTGTATTTACTCGCCACGCTACATTTCTGCATATAGTTATATCAAAAATTTTGTCTAAACATGACTGGTAGCTTGTTGATAGTAAAAACTTAAATTAGTAAAAAATAAAGTATAGGACCTGATCAAATTTGAACCGGACTGACAACGAACACAAGAAAAAAGTTAACTTAAAATCGGAGGAGCTAGTTCGAGTCTACACAGAAAAACAGACTCAGCTGGTCATGTTGATCAATTAGATATATATTACATAGGGTTTCCGTCTTTTGTTTCGAGGTGCTACACACGTCGTGACAAACTTAATATATCCTTTTCAAGATATAAAAAATGCGTTTCCACGTTTTAAAGTCACATGCAACCCAAATACCCAAAATATTATGCAAAATGATTGTGTCGATTCATAAGGGATGTTGAGACGTCTCTCTGACTTTTCTATCTCAATCTACTATGTCTCTTTAATTTGTAAAAATGTCTGCGAAAAATCGAATTTCAGCTTTTTTTCTTCTGCCAAGTTCTATGTTAAGCTTTTAACTAAAACACGTATTTTTGTTTTTCTCTTTAGATGATTTCGTAAGGAGTTATCCTGCTAAGGCGAGCCGAGAAAAAACATCAGTTCGATTAACAATATCAAAAAACCGATTTGAAGATCGCTTCAACAAAATATCATCTTTTAGTCATCCTTTAAGAAACTATTTAAATTCTACCGCGAAGTTTTTCCGAAACATCAACACTTTAACTAAACCGAATTTCAAAATCTACAGAGTAGGTTGCTGCCAAGGTCAACGCTTAAACTCTCCTGAAGAAAGTATTAAACTGAAGTGGGAGTAAGCCATTTCACCCAACAATATTCGAATCTATACCTTGGAATGCTGCTTCAAATAGTCACACCAGATTACATTTATAGACAGTAAATACTAAAAACTCATGATTTTACGGAATCGGCATTATATCATCTATTGAAATCTTGAACTTTAATCAAATATTGTCAATCTATCCAAAAAGATGATACATAAGCAAATAAACAAAAAAAGGCATGTTTTGGTTTACAAAAATTGTAATACTCTTTGGAGAACTACACATGTTTCTTTTTAAGACAAAATCGATTGTGATATATAGGCAAATAGAAACAGAACAAATAAAGAACAGATGTAACCGAACATTTCATACTCTTGCAACTTGCTAGCACCAAAACCACGGAAATATCTCAAATACAAAGGTGTGTGAGTAATATGAGGCCTAGGGCAAGTTTTCGTTCGATTTTTAACTATAAAGTCAAGCAGAAATTCGAAAATCTGTCTATTAGGTATATGGGACGCAGAGAAGTATTGATCTCATGCAATAAATTTTTGATATACAGGCGCACAATTATTATGAGAGAATTCTCACCGAATTTCTATAATACATCTCACAGATTGATCGATATATTCGATAAAAGTTCGCATTTGGAAACTGGATCTACATATTCGGTATCTGTGGACTTTAATAGTTTGGGTCCGATTTGGAAGCTTTCTGATCATAAGGTTACCTACTATACTTTAAACGCACTATTCGGGTCTTCTTGCGATACATTCATTGATATTTGATTTGTATATTGTTAAGTGAAAGAATCGGATATAATTTAAAATTGTGCTAAATGAGAAATAGGCGTGGTTATAGTCCGATTTTGCTCGTTTTTATACTGTATTATAAAAATCTCAAAATAATATTTTATGTCGAATATGCTCGATATCGGTCAATTTTTTATTATTGCTTAATTGGTTTGGCATACTCGTATTTGTACACTAAACTTATTAGAGCGAGGGCACGCCCACTTTTTCAAAATTATTGCATGCCTCGCACAATAGTATTATGCATTCCCGGGCAAAATCATAAGATTTTCTTACACAATTGGAGATATTTACAACTTAAGGCGCTGTTCAAGCAGTTCTATAATGAAAATTTCTTATTCGATTCGACGCCTGTGACCGATTATTTGACCAAAAACACTACTATACATAAGCCCACTTTTCAACTGGGAAAGAAGGTCCCAAGTAAGCATAGCAAAATATGGCTGGCATAAAGGTATGTTAGGTACTGATGGCTTGAAAATGAACGATGGAGTTGGTGCGGGAAATACTGTCCAGAGTTAGGCTCATGCAGACTGGCCCCTCGGCGAGTATCGTGGTGGTTGTTGTTAAAACCCAAATGCGGGAAGAACTGACTTTGTCAGTTGAATATGGAGTTGCATTGCAACAGGGTACCGGACTCAAAGTACGGCAGAGGTTTTACCCTACCAAGGTGGTTAGTATGTTCATTCCACATTCGTACCGCATATTGACCAGAAGTGGCTTGGGAAGCATGGCAGCAGTGGAAAAACCAAAAGTAAAAAACTTCACTTCTACTGGGTGCCAGGCCACAAAGGCATCGAGGGCAATGAAATAGTGGACGTGATTGCCAAGAATGATGTACGGCTAACTTCCGAAGACGTAACCAAAATTCGGAAACCCATGCTTTGTCTATACGACGATCTCGACCAAAGCAAGAAAATCAAAATCCGATCAAGCTGCCTGGGTGCAAAACTGCAAAAGTCATATATAAAACGGTATACCAGAAGTACACAAAATTCCAACTGGCACTCGATAGAAGAGACTGTAGGAACATGATGGGAATACTAACTGGTCACTGTCTGGTGGGACGACACGTCTAGAGCAAGGCGCCTGGGAAACAAAAGATAATATCTTACGCTGTAAACATCTGGGGTCCACACGGTATGATACACTGGAGTTTTCGGAAATTCGCGTCAAGCGCAGGCATCCTAAAGAATTATTACTTATCTTCGACCTAGCAACTTAACTACATCTGGTATCGCAAAGGATTATGGTCTATACTTGGCTTATTGGCCTTCCTATGTAATTAATCTAAACTAATCTAGAAGAAGTCGAATTTAATTGGAAATAAAAATACGGACAAGCTTCTAAGGGAGCAAAGTTGTGAAAAGAACACTCAAAGCACGAGTTCGTAATTTTTTATGCTTCTTCGATTCAATGGGATTTCGGGTATATAAAAAGATCTAAAGATATAATATATAATAATGATTTCACTTACCATATGTACTGCAAGAGGTCTCGATCTGTGTCCGATTGCCGATGAACCCTGGAGGACAAGAAAATTAGCTTTAGTGACTTCATTTTGAAATATATCTTAAGATTTCTAAAAAATGCTAGTTAAGAATTTCTACGACGGTATCTTATGATGAAAACTATCTTAGACTCGGGAAATATTGCTGAACGACCCCTAAGGGACGAAATCAAAACTATAAATCGACAACAAAACTTCCAAACAAAGCAAACAACATCCTTCAACACCGCATTCACCAAAACTATGACAAAAGCTACTCTGCAACTAAGAGCGCTGAGGGAGCAATGTTGCCACATGAAGTTAGTTTGTATGCCTAAGCTACATTTACGAACTTCTAACAATTTCGAATATAATAATAACAACAACAATAGCAGCTTAGTATATTTAACAACTGGAAATTACTATTGAGTGTTGCTATTGTTGCTAATGTGGCACTGAGGCACATTTGTCGAATGGTCACCGGTGGATGTGAGGCAAGAAGGCAGTTCAAGAGTGAGAATGTGTGAGTGTTTGAGAAAATTTGTTAAGCACAAATGCAGCACCGTATACATTTACACATCATCCGACACACACACAGAGACATGCGAATACAATGACACGGAACCGCATGCATCATGCCAATGAGCTGCATTGTGTGGCATGGCTTCGTGACTTTTAAATAGTTTTGTGTGCAGGCGCAAATGAATGAGACGCTGTTGCAACAATTCTTGGCTACGGCTTTATGGACAACAACAATGGTTGTTGTTGTGCCTAATAGGTATTTAGTGTTGTTGCCAAGGCTGTGCGAGTGCTGGTTGCAAGATTTATTATCACATTAAAAGTTGTTCGAGCAAATACTTGCGCAAATAGTTTTCGACGCCGAAAGTTGCACAACACACACACTCACACATATATCTACACATAAACACTTGGGTACAAAACTGTGAAAAGAACACACTAATACTTGCATATGTTGGCATTAGTTGGCAACCGAGGAATGCAGTGCTGGCCATTTTATTGCGGTTGTTGTTGTTAGTTTTAGTTGCATTATTCTCATGAGTATGCGTATGTATGTGTGTCTTCTGTGGGTTTGTAACTGAGATACACTTCATTCTTTATGCGCCCACTTGTCCTTGCAACTTTTCGACAAAATGCAATTTCGCCTAAAGTTGAATTTTGATATAGGTGTAGGTGAGTGTGTGTTAAGTCAACAGCCGAGTTCGAAAGTGAGAAAGTCTATTTTTGGTGACAACAACTGTAAACTTATCCCACATAAGTGTGGAACAGCTATTAGATTAGATTGCTCAAGTTATACATGTGTAAAATAATAGAACTAAGATACTTGGGTTTAAGGGGCACACCTAGAGTGGAAATAAAATGAGTAAATTTTTAAAAATAATACACTGAATTCTTAAAACTCGAGGCTTCAAAAAGGTTTACAGTTAAAGTTTTAGTCCAGTCGATTTAGCCATTTCCGTCTTTCTATCCATACGTCTGTCTATCCGTCCCTCTGCACATACGCGAACTTGTCCCTTAGTCTTTAACTAATAGATCTGGAAATTTGAACACTGTATTTTCTTCCTAAGAAGCTGCTTATTTGCCGGAGCACCCGATATCGGATCATTACAATATATAACTGCCAAAGAAACTGAACTATCAGAATGAAGTAATTGTATGAACAATTTTTTCATTTGACGATATATTTCAAGAATCTTGGCATTGAACGCACCGATCAAAATCAATTTCTTGAAAGGAAGGGTATTATAACTTTGAAAAAGGTCGAAATCCTTGTAGCAGTACAGGACCTTTTTTAGCTTATGGGAATAAATGCTCAAAACAAGACAATTTTAAGGCTTTCGCACTGAGTATGCCCATTAAGTTACATGTAAGCCACTATAAGGACTTTAACTGAAATACTCAACAAATAAACAAAACTTCACATTTTCAGTACTTAGGAGCTCTACCAGCTTTCGTTGGATTTAAAAAATGTTTGGTCATAAGATCGCAAACACTAAATAAATTAATCGTGCAAAGTTTTGTCCCGTTATATATCTCGATTTGTGTACTGGAAACTGAACGAATCATGAGGAATTGTACTATATGGAAAGTAGGCGTAATTGTTGTCCGATTTCGTCCATTATCACAATGTGACATAAGAAGTTATAAGGAATGCCATATGCTAAATTTTGTCGAAATCAGTTGGTCCCGAGATATCGGATTTCACCTAAAAGTGAACAGTCTTCTTATAATTTTCACACCGCTTTCCATAGAATCCTTTCATACAATCTCGGTGGTCAGATTTAATGCCTCTGGCGTATTTAGTTATTGATTTATTGCGTTTCTAATAGTTTTTAACAGTACCGTTATATAAGAATAAGAAGTGAGTGAGGTTATCCTTCGCTTTCAGCCATTTTCACACTGTAGAAATTTTTATAAGATTTATACTCGGCGAATTTGGTTGTCGTAGCTTAACTGGTTTAGGAGATACATATGTACATTAAACTTATTAGGGCGGGGCCACGCGTGCTGTACCAAATTGCAGTTTTATGTCTTAATTTAGTGCTTAGATATGGCACTTTATATGTTTTATTGTTTTGGTTAATGGCGATTTATGGGCGTGGCAGTTGTCCCATAACGACCATCTCGGAAGTCGATTGTTTTTTTTTTTTTGTTTTTGTAATAACCCACATACGAAGTTTCATCGAGATATCTCCATTTTTACTGAAGTTACAGCTGGACGGACGCACAGTCAACCGGATTTCAACTTCTTCTCATCATCCTGATCACTTATAGGTACATGTACTTATAACCCTATATTTATCTCCTTTAGGTTTAGGTGATACGTACAACCATTAGGTGAGCCAAACTATAATACTCTGTAGCAACTGGTTGCAAGAGTATAAAAAACCACGCTAAAGCCGCGGAAAACCACGATGATAATGCTCAATCGCATCGAGCAACAATTGTGACCGAATTTGAAGCCAAAACCGCAATAAATACCATTGGTTAACCACCGCATTCACCAAATTTGCCTTCGTGGGATTTTTTTGTTGTTTCCCAAAACTGAAATTTCCGCTCCGTGGAACCCGTTTTCAGTCGATCGAAAGGATACAAAAAATTCGCTAAAAGCCATCCCAAAAAGTGGTTATGAAAAAATTTCGATGACTGAAAAAATCATTGAAATAAGTGTGGGGATTTCGGTTTTATTTACAATGTATATTTATATAATAATATCTGTGCCCAAAAAATAAGGTGACATTGTATTTATTTTGAAAATTCTTTATTTATTCTTCCAAATCAATTTCATCCCCATCAAAGTAATCCCCACTAGATGTAGTACCGTTCCGGGATGGCCTTCAGTTCCGTCTTCGCTGCAGCTTGAATCTCCTCTATTGTATAAAAGCGGTGTCCCCGGAGCAGTCTTTTGAGCTTGGTGAACAGCCAGAAGTCGCACGGCGCCAGATCAGGTGAATACAGTGGCTGCGGAACGATATGGATTGAGTTTTTGGCGAAATGATTATTTAATGCAAATTCTTTGCTCAACAAATTTCGACATCGCAAAMYACGAAAAACTCACTTTTAGCAGCTCACAAAACGACACGTATCTCAAACACTAATGAATATTTTAACATGAAATTTAACATAAATGTGACTGACAGTACTACCAACCTAAAAAAGAATATTCAAATGTCACCTTATTTTTTGGGACGTATATTTAGATATACTTTTACTCTTACTGGGCATCATTACGAATATTTCTGTCACTACAGCTGCAACACGTGCCTTAGGCTCATTAAAACCATTTTATATAAATAAGGCAAGAGCCAGAGGTACATTGAAGAAATTCTCACACACCAATTTTACTACGATCAGTTAACATTTCTTAGTCCCACTTTTAGGCGTAAAGAATTGGATGCAAAATAGTCTTGCAACCTCATCCACCATCGAGTTCATTTTACCTTTTCAGTCATATTAGATTTGAAATGGACCAATTTATAAATAAATGAATGTATAATGTAGGAAAACAAGATTGTGATCACAACGGATTTAGTAATATAATCAATAGAGAGTTGTAAAGAAATATGACTTGAGTCCTTAAAATTTGTTATCGAAATAAAAGATTTGAAAACGTTTTATTAAAAAAAAAGCAGTAAAATGTATTACCTAAATATTAGTAGTTAAATTTTCTTACACACATTAAATTATATTGTATTCCTCTCTTTATCTTTTTCCCATCCATCACCACCATCACTATATTATTCTATGCCCTTTTTAAATCAACATACCAATTTTTTTCAGTGCATTGACAAGATGTTTACATGGCCACAGCTAATGCGGATACTGATGCTGTGATGTCTTAGCCTGGTAATTTATTTACAGAGCAATTAGTTATCAATGTCGTAAGAGATTATCGGGTTAAAGTGTAATAGTCACTGCAGCGGCTTAAACCAGACACATGGATGTGGCCGAATGTGGCAAGCTGCAATTACTTAGGACACTGCAAAACTGCATTTAAGCACCCAAGCTCTCCAATGCACGAGTATATGTAGCATATGTATATTTGTGGAGCAAATACTTGGCAAAACATGAGGATGTACTTAGCAAACATAAAATCGATTAGATTTCGAAAGCGGTTCATGGCCAAACCTACATGCTATGGAGACACGCATACTTAGATAAAGCAAATATGCAGATATACATTGATGCACAAGTCCTTAAGAAAGCTAATGAGTTGGCATGTGATTTGATTAGCCAGTAATTACGCTTTTGGATTGATTTTAAAGACTTGCAATGATTGCAAATTAAGCTGGGGGAGTATTAGCTTTCGAAGAAAACCACATATCTGATGTTTCAAGATGAGTTTCATAGCCATGACCATATAAAGGGCCTTGCCGGCATTGAAAAAGTATACTATTAATTATGTAAGAAGGTTTTTCATAGTTTTATCTCATTTTTGCAGACCCGGCCGTCATCTTTTAGTTTCGACTTAGGCATAAAATAAATATGACCCAAACCAGGTGCTCTATTAAACTATATTAAGCATATAACCTTCTACAGACTTTCTGTTTGGTGGAAGGCGCTGGGAACGGCGGAACGGCTATACTCGCGACAAATTGCCGTATTTTCAACACCAGTAGCTGGGGTCCCTACAAATCATCCCAACTATGTCACTGAATATTGGTGCATAATGATTCTTGGGCAAAACGAAGAAGGTCCAGCGAACTCTTTGGACACTGTTCGGTCGGGACTAATGCTTATCTTCCACGATGCCTGAATCTACTGTTTAGAAGAAGATCAGGTGGAATCGTCTCAACACCTCTTCCCTGGATGTTCCGTTTTTGCGAGGCACAGTCACCTCGGATCTCATACTATGAGACATACGGTTAAAATAGCGAAAATAAAAATAAAACACCTAAGCAGATTTTCGATAGGTTCTGGGCGTTTTGCTGCTAGCTGATATCCAATGACAGGGGTTTTTCTTTTGGCATCACAGGTGAGAAATCAGTCAGTTAACTAAACCAGTTAACCAAGGCATAAAATAATTTCTGATGTGTTCAAAATGACGAGCAGAAAACGAAATATCTCCTGTCCTCAAACAAACAGTCGTCGGACTCGCGAATAGGCTCCCACGTCACTGTTGACAGTCATAACGTCGAAATCGTATTTTATTTCGTCTATCTTGGCACCAGTATTAACACCACCGTGTTGTATTTAATTCTTATTTGCACAAGTACTCATTATTCACTGAACTTCTCATAATATTAATAAATTTCTTAACATAACATTTTAGATCACCTTTGTTTATAAAACTTAGAAGAAAAGAGCATATTTCAGCTTTTAAGGACTAAGAAAAGTATGTTACTCGGAATTTTATAATATGTAAAATCTGTATATTGCTTTTTTATTTGTATTGATTACTTAACATTATTTTTAAGACGAACTACCAAAATTCGGTGAAAACTGAGAAAGTGACGAAGATTAAATTCTTTTTATGTACTTACATACGTACTTATGTACTTAATGAAATAAGCATGGAAAAGTGATGAAGATTATTCTGCCTTTCTTATAGTTTTTACATATTTTTTGCCAAAAAACCAAAAAAATATTATTGCTTCAGGCGCCTTACAAGCACTTAGTGCGGGAGAAGAAAATGGAAAATTGAGCAGCTGTTGCTAAGTACTTGTTGTTGGTAATCCATTATAAGTTCAGTTTTTTTTTGGAGTTTTACTTTGTTTGTAATTTTTAGCATTTTACGCTTTTCTTTCGGTTTTATTTTCATTCGTTGTTACAATTTAATGTTTTCGTCTAGCCGTTATAATTCATATATTCTGCCAAAGTTATTCAAAGCGAAGTTTGAAGGTTTTTATAGTATATGTATATAAGCGCTAGTGGAAGGGGAGATCTCATCCGACCTAGCGTTGAAAAAGTCGATGAAATTATGGAAAGGATTGACCAGGACCGTCACATAAACAGCCATGACATCGTTAAGAACTTAACATTCATCATTAAACAGTTTCGCACCATTTAGAAAAGGCTGGCTACAAAAAGAAGCTCGAGGTTTGGGTACCACATGAATTGTCTGTGAAAAATTTAATGGACCGAATCAAAATCTGCGATTCTTTGCAGAAACGAAATGAAATCGAACCATTTCTGAAACGAATGTTAACATGAGACTAAAAATGGATCAAATGTGACAATAATGTGGGAAAATGGTCATGGTGCAAGCGTGGTCGCAACGTCAGAATTAACACCTTGAAAGGTTATGCTGAGTGTTTGGTGGAAATGGAAAGCAATCATCCACTATAAGCTGCTCCAACCTGGTCAAACGATTGATTCTACATTATACTATCAACAACTGACGACAACTTGGCTGGGAAGTTTTGTTGCTTCCACCATATAACCCTGACCTTGCACTATCGCACTATCATTTGTTTCATTTGGTTCGACCAAAGCAGACCTCCATTAATGGAGTTAAGTTGGCTTCAAGAAAAGCCTGTGAAAATTACTGTTAGCAGTTTTTTGCCGAATAACTAGAAAAGTTTTACACTGATGGAATAATGTCTCTAGCGGAAACGTGGTCGACCGAAATGGAACATATTTGGTTCATTAAAATGTACTATAAATATAAAAAACAGAAGTTGAAGTTTGTTTTGAAATATGAAAAGACTTTTTCGACTACCCTATATTAATAATCAAATTGTGTTAAAATAGCTCGAATCAGTTCTAAGGAAAGAGATTTCGCCCATTGTATAACATTACGTTTTGAAGCCTTTCAGAAAATCTAGTAACTTAACCCATATAACCTTTTTTATGGGGAGTGGTTATTATTAAATTTCACTTATTGTACAGAGTCGGAGAAGATACCGAATGAGCCAGTAATCCGATTACGCCCATATGCTGTGTATGTATATAACTCTATTATCTATCGCGATAAGATTACAAAAAACCGTTGGGTGAACAAGGAACATGTACGAGAAGTATAAAAAAAAAAAAAAAATACTGAACTACCGTAATCCTCCTCTATAGCTAAGTTCTTAAGTCAACATAGCTAAGGTGGATGTTTTCTTGTTCATCTAGAGAAAATAGCCTAAAGTTATAAACTTCGGAAATCAAGGTCTTCAAAAACACAATTATTCATAATATTTCCGAGATCGAGATCATCTTTTTAAAAATATGTAACCAAATACAGGAAGAAAGCTCTCAAACTCTATATGAATGTAAAAAAGCTCGAGACAATAAAAACTCAGAAAAACCTTTGCTTAAGGGCTCTATTCTCCGGCAGTAAAAATTAAGACGATTTCCGTTTAGAAAACTCCTTTTCCCATATGAGTTTATACGAACTTTCCACGCCCATAAAAAGGAATTTAGAAGGAAAAGTAAGCTCTCAGTGGATTAGTACCTCCATATGAATGGGATCCGAAAGTTTAGAGATATTTTCATTAGCTCTTAAAATGGTTATTTGGAGAAAAAATATTAACTCTAGTACAACAGATACATGTACACAAGATCTCTATAATTATATTCAGAAAGAATTTTCTGTTTTGTTTACCTCATTCTTCTCAACTTCGCTTTCTCGATATTTGCACAAATTGCTGGTCAACTTGTAGAGCAACGCTTTACCTCAATATTCTTAAGTGAAATGCTTTATAGCAAAAAAGTCCGCCCACTTCATCAGCAATTTAAAGTTGCCACTAAGCTTCCGATTTGTCTTCCACAGCGCCCAAAGCACAATTCAACTCTAGCTGATGAGGTTATTTGTTCACACTATCCTTCCGTTTGTGAGTTCCAGCCCTGCCGCTGCCAGCAGCCACATCCTTTGGACAGACGTTGTCTAAGGAAAGTGAGAAATTAACAACAAAGCGGTCATTAAGTTCTTGCGCTGGCTTTTAACATTTTTCTCAAATTCATTTCGGCTTTCATTTCTCATTTTTCCTTTTGTTTAAAATGCCGCAGTAGTTCTCTTCTTCTTCTACATTTTGCACTTCCTTTCGAGTATCTCAAGTTTCGCGCCTCTTAGGTGTATGTTTGCCGCTAAGGAAAATAAATTATTTTGATAGCGCTTATCCTCACTCCACTCCATGCTGGAATTTTACCGTTCTTTCGTAGCAGCGGCAAATTGTTAGTGCTCTCTTTCGCCCACTTTGCGTTTTAGCTCCTTTTTGTGCTGCAATTCATGATTAATTGCAAAGAAATTATGAATTAATGATGCTCGCTTAAGTTGGGCGGTAAGCCGGGGCGTATACGCGATTTGCACGGCTGTCGCTGCCGAGCGCACTTGTGCCAACTGTTTATGCTTCATTTGTGGTGAACAAAAGGCGTCAGAGGCAGTGATTAAATATAAATTTAGCTCATTTACTTTGAAGAAAGTGCGCAATGTATGTAAATAAGCAGGCGAAGAGCAGAGACTGAAGAGCAAATGGGTTAAACGACGAAATGATTGGAAGCAAAAAAGAGAGATGCGTTAATGAGCTGGCCAATCTAAATGGCAGGCTCATATTTTAACTATTTTCCAACGGCTTGAATTAAGTTAAAAAATATATAAGAATTATAGTCCTCAAAAATACCTTGGTGATAAGAATTTGGATGACATTAAAGCTTAAAGTAAAAAAACAAAAAATGTTGTTGGACAAATTGTGAAATTGCATACCTCAAGAGGTTCTTTTCACCCCACTACTTACAAAATGAAGCTAATTGAACTTACTAAAAGATGTTATGAAGCATAGATTACGTTTTGAGAGACCTCAGTGGAAATTCTTCAATCATCACCATTTTTATTTTATGGAAAACATCTGGTCAAGGCCTTTTACCTCTAATACAACCGTCCAAAACGAGTTCAAGGAGAATAATAAATGGTAGTCGAAGAAAACGTAAGGCATAACCTTGACTAAAGATCGTCTTCAAACTGGTGCCTTCTAAATTTTGATACATTTATTCAATTATTCTGACCATTGTTGTGTGTTGGGTTTGGGACCGCCACGTTAAAACACATCCCTAGCGAAAAGGACACAATAGCCTCGGAAGAGAGACCCTTCTTTTGATGACGACCCCTGCAAACGTGTTAAGGATTACGATTTAAAGGCATGCACCTGGAATATCCGGTCCCTTAATTATTTACATTAGGAATGTGCCGCTGCCCAGCTGGTTGATGTCCTCGTACGAGTAAAGACTGACATTACCGGCGTCCAAGAAGTGCGATAGATGGGACAAGGACTGCAGTGATCTTATAAGGGAGTGAAAATTCGGTGTAACATTCGTGGTGGGAGAGACTCCGTCGCTGAGCTATGCCATTCACCCTGGTGAATCAACGTCTAGCCAAAATCCAAATCAAAACGAAAGTTTCAACATAATTATCAATGTCAAGATTGTGCTTAGGGACTTATCGCCAGGGTGGGCAAAAACGATGAAACAACTCCATGGGCTGAGTATGAACGAATTCTTCAGGATCCGAAATATGGTCTCTATACTACTAGATCATAGCATAAGGAAATTCATCAAGCTACCTGGCTGTTTCGTATATCTTGGAACCGGCATTAACATCAAAAACAATGTCTGCCTCGGCAGTCGATGGTACGTTGAGCTGCACTAGACATACGTCGACATTGACGTAGTTAAGGGAATTAAGAAACAGCGGCTACGTTAGACAAGCCATGTCTGCCGAAGTGATGAAAACACTCCAGCTCTCGTAGTATTCGACGCAGCACCCACCGTGGAATCAGAATAAGAGAAAGAAAGCCACACCGTTGGAAAGACCAGGTGGAGAAGAACTCGCCAACATTTGGAATCTGCAATTGGAGCCGAAAAGGAAGAACGATTGGCGCGCTGTTGTAAACTCGGTTTTAACTGTGTAAGCGTTGTCTACGCCAATAAAGAGGAAGAAACCGGGTATGCTAAGTTTGCCATAAAGTGTGCAACACTCATAAGAAAATATGGGAGACGTGAAGTACAGATATAAGGGATCAGCGTTATCGTTCCTAAAGAAGTGTCGGGTTCCCCAATATCAGACCACTAGAGCTGCTATAACTGAACCATCAGAGTCAAAGGCTTGTATGGAAAACTTTTTCATTTGTCAGGTACCTTAAAGAACTAAGGCATTGGTGTAATCTCCTAAACAAAAAAAAATTGTTGAGATCGGATGAATGGTAGAATTGCTTGATAACAACTCTCAATTGTCTGGCTTTCCAGATTTGTTTTTATATAATATAATTATGCTTTTTTAGTGCCATGCAGCCTTCGTCTTCAAGGTTCATTCATTTATCTATATACATATAAACTTATTTTACACTAAAAAGTAAAACACAGTGGACAGCTTCTTTGCTTGCTTTTATTTTATAAATGCTTTTGGAAGAGATTTTTCATTAGTACTTCCAAAAAGAACCCGAGCTAAACTAAATTTCTCTGCAGTGCAATAAATTATGTTAATACTTTTAATTATTTTAAGTAGTTATAAGTCTCCTTGCAGCATTATTTATATATTACAAAAATAAACTGATACCGAACCATTATAGTTTTGCAATATTTACTAAATTCATTACGTGCATTATATTTGCAAATCCTCTTCATTTACTGCCATAACTGCCCAACATTTTAGTAATTGCTTTACTCCATTGTAAAGCTGCTGTGATTGTGATGCATCATTCGAGACCACCAGCTTGCCACAAGCAATCTCAGCAGAAATCAACGTAACCAGTAACTGCCAGCAAACAACAACAACAATAACAATGAAGGTACACAATGGACTACAACTGTGGAGAAGAACAGCAGAGAGCAAGAAACAGAAGCAAAGCAACTATAATGGAGAACGCTTAGCAAAACTGTTGCAACTTGTCTACAGACCCTCAAGTGCCCTGGTGCATGCACAGACAGCCCACACGTAGTCAACACCTTCGCATAACTGCTCATATAACCGATTGTATTTATTTATATATGTATGTATGTATACATATTCTCGGGCGTTACTTTTATTATTTTATTTCAGCAACCTTCTTGTTTGTTTGTCTCCGGGACTTTTGCACATTTCAGTAAATTTATTGCAGGTAATTACTTTCGATTGTTATCTACTACAGAGAATCTTCAAATTTAAAAAAATACTTGTATATATTTATTTATGTGCTCGAAAATATATAATACGATTTAGTAGGTGTAACTCCAAAGCCACCCAAAGTCAGCTTAAGTAAGAGTAGATAGAAAGAAGTGGAAAGCCAGTAAGCACACGTATTAATTACTGCTGAAGGCCACTCAATTCTGCACAAACATATATTTTTTTTACTTTTTATTTTGTGTGTGTTTACAGAAAGCTCGTGGGCGAAATCGATTATCTCGGAGCAGCACTCATCCGTATAATCTTTGGAAAATGGGTAATCGATTATAGCTGCACTTCAAGACTTGATTACTATATTATTRTTATTATTTCTGTTTTTGTGTTTATGCTTGAAAAATAATTAAAATTTCCGAAAATAGTTTCGGATATCCTGTTGCCTACAACTGGAGAGTGAAAGACTAAGTATGTAAATACGGGAACATTAGGTCACCTACTCTTGTTATAATTTATACTACAAAGTTTACAGTGCATACTGCAGAGGCAAATTTGGAGAAAAAATATTGCTTTCGTACTCTTGCAATATGTTGCTACATATTATAATAGTTTCGTTCACCTTATAATTTACGAAGGCTTAGCAATAAATAAACATGTAAATGACTCACCTCTACATTTGTTGTTCCTTACAGCCAACAAAATTTTCTCGATAATCCTATCTGTTATGAATTGCTAGCACTATTATTATTATTATTTTTACATCACAACACATTTYTTAACACGCGCACAAAGAAAATGCTGATGCAACTTTACATATTATTCCACAATTTAACATTTTTACATACTTTACACGTCATTTTCACTATTTTATACGAAATTTTAAACAAGCTGCTTTTCACATTTTAACAAGCCTCTGTTTCATTTTACATTTTCTCCACATTGAGTGTTCAAACATTTCCACACACGCACACCAATTATTTGCACGAATTTTCACTTTTTAATCGCACTAAAATTGGTTATTTCTTTACGTTATTAATGAATTTGCAATTTTGTCTAACTCTGTTACGCACTTTTTTTTTATGAAACTTGTTTGTACCTGCAAAACACAAGTAACGGCGCACACTCAGTGCATTTGCATGCATTGGCTACGGTTGCGCTGAGAATCATTCTCCTGCTCTCATTCATTTTATTGTATTTGATTTTAAACAGTTGTACTTTTTGTTTTTTTTTTCATGCTTGTGCCAAAGGAAACTGCTGCAATTTCAATTTACTTGATTTTGTCACTTAAACAAAGAGAGCATTTGGTTAAAGAGCAAGCAAACATATTTTATTACTGCGTTAATAAAATTAGTAAAGAACGCAGTAATAAATATTTAAGAGATGACTTTGTTTGCGAATTCCATAAGTATATATATATATATGTATGTATGTATAATATTTTGTAGTTGCCAAAATAATAGAAATTTAATGACGTCATATAATTGTAATGTGTGAAAAGCGTTTATAGTTATTATTTCTACATACATACATATGTACATTCACAAATAAGAAAGTGCGAAGTTTTATATTCTTACAACTTGCAATAATCAAAGCCAGAAAATAAGATATAAAACGCCAACACAAAGAATAAGAATTTAAGCAGTTGTATATATGTATATGCGGATCCAGAAATAGTTTTTGAGCTTGAAACATGAAGATTATTGTATGAAATACATCTTAAACAGTTTAATAACATGGTGAAAAGAATTCAAATCGACCTTCTAATATCATATCCAACTAAATTGAAAAACACATCATAAATCGTAGACGTGCGGGTGACTTACAATATTGAAAATATGGTTCCAAAGTAAACAGGACTTATTGAATCTAGCGCCCCCTGGTGGCGCCAGCTATATGTCGACTAGTGCATTAGAATCG
Source organism: Bactrocera latifrons (assembly GCF_001853355.1). Classification (NCBI taxonomy): domain Eukaryota; kingdom Metazoa; phylum Arthropoda; class Insecta; order Diptera; family Tephritidae; genus Bactrocera; species Bactrocera latifrons. Next base: position 348,730 of record NW_017537390.1, on the reverse strand, counting down.
ACTACTTATCGATTGTCCAGTGAGAATTTCATGATATCTCATAGATTGGAAATGAAATTATTGTGTTTTAGATGTAAACCTTTTACCGAAACGTTTCAATTGATGAAACAAGTTTATAGCGATAATTGCCTATCCCGTAGCAGAGTATACGTATACGTATGGTTTCAACGTTTTCAAAATGGTCGTGATGACATAAATGGCGATCAACATGTGGGCCAATCAAAATCCGTGATCACCGGAAATTCCATCGAAACTGTGCGTAAATTCATCAAGAATCAGCCGAAATCATCATTGAAATTCATGGAAATGGAATTAAACATCTCCAAATCATCGATTTATGGCTTTTTGACCGAACATTTGGACTTACGAAAAGTGTGTGGTTTGTTCCGCACAAATTAACTGACGACCAAAAATTGCGCAGAATCCAATATTCGAAGGATATCATGGGATCGATTATTTGAGCAAAAATCACATTATAACCATTAACCACTCCCCGTATTCACCTGATATGATACCGTGCGACTTCTTCCTTTTCGGAAAAATGCATTTGCCCGTGAAAGGAAAGCGTTATGCAGACGTAGAAGCCATTCAAAATCTCTCAAACACTCGTGCGACATGCTTTTGGACTGTGCAAAAAGCTGTAGTGAAGCAGAAGGAGACTATTTTGAATAAAATAATTTGTTTTTGCCGAAAAAAACATTTTTTCTGTTTTTTTTAAGTCCGGTTTACTTTGGAACGAACCATGTATGTAATAATTTCGTATATTGAATAGAAAAATTTCACAAAACAAAACGATGTGTGCTAAGTTTTGAGAAACTTTCGAGAAATTCTTTTGCAGTGACTTAACTGTCTTGAAGCGTGTGCAGCAACGCCAAGTCAATCAGTCTACCTTGAAGCGGCTGAGTGTCAAAAAAGAGCAAATATGCAAATAAAATATGGAGTATAGGTCTACGTCGCAGTTTTTCAACGTTTCCAATGCAGTAGTCGGTAGCTTGTTGTCTTTAACGGAATTTAAAATTGTGTTATATTGAAATTAGGCATGGGTGTGGTTGGATTACGGCCATTTTCACAATGTGAAATAGAAATATGAGAAAAACGCCATGTAAAAAATTTGATCGAAATCGGTCGGGCGGGTTCCGAGATATATGATTTCATCAAAAAGTGGGCGGCACCATGCGCATCGTCTAATTTTCACACCAGCTCCCTTAAAGCCATCTCGTAACATCTCCAAGGGAAAACTAAATGTCTCTGGTGCATTTAGTTATTGATTTATTGCTATCTCGCGATTTCATCCATTTCCACATCGTCGATAGGGGTTCTTATAGTTTGGTTACTGAAGATTTGGTAGTTTAGGAGATATGTACATTAAACTTATTAGAAGGCGGAGGCAAGGCCATTTTTCCAATACTATTTGTCCACAATTAAATATCAGATATTATATAGCTGATCTACAAGCTTAACTCTGTACCAACCACCAACTTTATTTAGGCAAGTTGTCTCCCAACATCAAACTTGTAATTAGATACATATACGTACATAGACAGATATACACATCAAGACAAACATTGTGTTAATAAACATCCTGTCCACGGCACTTCAATTGATTTATATACCAATAAACTCTCCACAAGCCACTCAAAATCTTTGCTCAAATATTGCCCTCATAAATTTGAGATTCTCAAAAAGCAATGCACTCGCAACAAATAGCTCAGTGGCTAATTTATGCTTTAATGAAGCCAATTTATGCCACACAGCTCAAATTGTTAGAATGCCAAACGCCCTCATCCTCCAACAAGCGCTTCGCCATAGTTACAATTCATGCTGAGCCACTTCCGGAGTGTGGTGAGGGCGATCATAAAACTTTCAGCTGGTTAAACAAATATTAGTTAAGTGCAGATATAACAGATATAACGGTGAATGTGATATATATTCTTAAATAGCTTCATTGATGCCATAATCGCCATCAATGCGACACTTATCGCTGATGGCAAAGTCGCTGCCGTTGCTCGCTGCCATGTCGCATTAAGCTAGGAAAGGCCAAATACAACAAAAATGTAATCGGCTTAAAAGAGACGCGGCAGCAGTGCTGGATGGATGACAGACACGCATAGATATACTCTCATATATATTTGCTGTTGAATGTGGTGAGTGCTATGAAATATACATTTGTTACCAGTGCTGAACGTTGAATTACACACAAGCCACCACAAAACATTTAAAAAGCCAAAACACCCTGCAACGCACAGAGCTGTCAATGCGAATATTTTGAAAACCGTTTGCTGAATGCGAAAATGGGCAAAAATGGCAGCGAGAGTAAGTGGTGGCTAAAACGTGAGGTATGTGTTGTTTTTGTTGTAGTTGTTGTTGCATCTAATAAAAGTGTCATTGTTGTCGTTGTTGCTAATGTTCTTCTTGTTGTAGTTATACTACAAAAATTGGTTTGTTGTTGTAGTTGTTGTCGCTGATGTTCTTGTTGTTGTAGTTAAAACAATAAACCATTTGTTGTTGTTATTATTGTTATTTCCGCTGTGGTTGTTGTTTTTATTGTGTTCAACTGTTGGCGACAAACCATGCAGTCAAAAATTGGCAACAAATTAAAGGACGCACTCGACCACACCAACACAAGCAACGTGCAACATAGTGTGYGTGTGTGTCAAAGCTTTGCAACAACATTGTACGGATATGCGCCCACATCATATGCAGATGTGTGCCTGCTGTAAACAAGCGTCAACATATGTTGCAACAACATGTGGCACAGCGAGCGTACACAATCGCCACAACCCAAACGCAGCGGTTGACTAGTTGACGAATTGAAAGGTTGTATGAGTGATGAAAAGGATGAGCCTTACATATAGTACAGCAACAACTACACAACGATGTATGCGTGTGTGCAACAGTTGGTGGCAAGTGCGGCAGCAAGTCGCGCGGCGTTTTAAAATGTAAAACACGTCTAATCCTTTGAAAGCACAGCAATGAAAGTGAGAGTGAAAGTGAAATGTGCCGCTGGATTGTGGCAAGCAGTGAGAGAGCGAGCGGCGGAGCGGTGTGGCAAGCAGGGAAAAGTCGGAAAGTCTGCTGGGTGGCTAATAGTGAGATAAAATGCGCACATACTGAAGCACACTGTTCCACACATGTACGCAAAAAAGCGGATTTTGCATGCAACAATAAAAACAATAATACCAACAACTAAAAAGCAACAATAACAACAATCACCTATTAAAGTCAACGAGCAAACGAGCACAACGGTAGCCGCCGACATGTGGCAGGCTTTAAAAGCTTAACGAAAACAAAAACCAACAATAACAACAAMAACAACGTTAGCAATAAAACATACCACAATATTCCGGCGAAAATACTAAAATACCTAAAATGGTTGCGGCTCTTAGTGCCAATGGTTTTGTGTAAATTATTTATGCACAAAGCTAAAAAGCGTTTGTGTGTGTGTGTGTATAAGTGCGCACAAAGGATCAGAGGTAAAAATGGTTTGCAGCGGAAGCTCTAAATGCGCCTCGACATGCATATTAGCATTACCAACACACACAAACACGAAAGCATGCTTATATTCGAGCATATGTGCCGTTAAGGTCCCGCTGCCCTTCGCACGCATTGTAAATTGGCATTATTGCGTAAGTGTTTGTGGGCAAATAGACTCATTTGACATTATGGCATAGACAAAAGGACAATTTCAAAGCGAATTGCCGGTGGAGCCCCTCTCAATGGCAGCTTCAAAAGTAAATAGCTTTATTTGCATAAGTCCATACTTGTTTTTGCATTCACAAGTATGTGTTGGGTAATTTAAAATTACAAAGGCGCAGTCGAAGTGACCAAAGGAAATATCGTTTTTTTTTTTAAATTAAAAAGCAACAGGCGAGACATAAAGAGCGAGTTTAAGTGGTAAGTAAGCGCGCTCACTAACTTACTCAGGAGTAATATTCATTACAAACTTTTACAATACTAAAATACAAGTTTGTTCTTCAATAAAATGAAGGAACATAAAATTATCAGGTATATTCAGAGCACCCATATTTATTGAGTCTACGTTTTCAAATAGGTACACGTTTTATATATGATCAATTTTCATCCAGATTAAACAAAAATACATATTCTTTTTAGGATTATTCAAACATTTCAACATTATTCCATATTTCCTCGCATTTGTTATAAGCCATGGCCTATACTCTTTCAAAATAGGATATTGTTATTCGATACAAACGAGGGCACTCGGATCTACAAAATCTCCAGTGAAATACCGCATGACTTTTTTAAACCCATTACTTAGCCTGATGTACGCCAGGGTGCTCAGAATACCACAACCAAAAAATGTGAAACAATCGCATGGGCGGATAACCTCATGGTGGTACCATCTAAACATCTCGTTGACGAAGATTCGGAAGCGAATCAAATGCTTTGCAGAGAGAAGTCTTTTGACAGCAGTCTAACACGCCTCATCTACTATCTCTCAGCTGCCAACACTACAATTTTAACAGGAAAAGATGAACGCCTCGCATAAGGCAACTTTCGATGACTTCACAACCTCAGTGAACACTTTGTGTCACTCAAATATTTGTATTATTGCACAAGACCAATACTTTAAACACCTCTTACAACAGTGTAAAAACTATTAAAAATAAAATAAATCAGTAAATAAATTTGTCAGAGTATTTCCAGTATACAAAACATACCAATGCGTCCAAAAATTATCCAAATCGAAATAAACAACTTTTATAGCTCTCCGATATCAAAGATATGAACCCCAGTGCTTACAGCTGTTCTTTTACCTAATATTATATATCGGTCAATCTTTTATATACTATATACAAGTATTACAAGAATCCGGCGAGAATGCTTCTCTGAAAATACAACTAATATGCCTCTATGTCAAAAATGGGTTGAATCGGATCAATAAGTCCACCAACCTCCATATACTTAATAGAAATATTTTGAACTTCTAGCTGACCTTATACCGCATAAGCCGCCAATATATGTTAATAACGAATAGCACTGACCTCGGCAAAATGTAAACAAAAGGGTCATTGACCTCATAATGTTAAAAATGTATCACTGTTCCTATGAAATGGAAACAAAAAGTACAAATGTAAACAAAGTGTTGCCTCAGCCAAATGTAAACACAGGTTGTTGACTTGCATAAATGGAAAAAAGGTGAGGACTTGGTTAAAAGTAAAAATATTGTACAATGCACCTTTATAGCATAAATCTGCTATACAAACTGATCTATCCATATCATAGTAAAAGTCTTTTTATATCTTTTTGCCTTTTAAGAAATTCTCCTTGAAGGGTTTTAGCCTGCTTTACATGTTTGGCGAATTCTTTGAAATGTGAATTATCATAGAAATGATAGTAAAAATATCAGTTCCCAAAACGTCTCGGAATTCAAGCTTCTAGACTAACTAGTACAACTGCCTTAATACTTGATTCGCAGTCCAGTTGTCAATTAAAGGTTTCACTGCTTCTAAAACCGTCATAATATTATCATATTTGAGCTAAAATTATGAGCATTATTATGATTATTTAATAAAACTACATAAAAAGAGTATGTGACACATATTAAAATGAGGTTACAGTCATTTCTTAGATGTTAAGCAGGTCATAAAGCATCCAAACGAAGAAACTACAATACCTTAACTATTTATAAAACAAAAAAACAAAAAAAAAAAAAATACTAGCAGAATAATGACAATGGAAATCATAAGTTCGCAGAAAGATATAGTAGAAAACAACTCTTGCTTTTATACCATTTCATAGTTCATTAGAATAGAAATCAACGAAAACTAGGTCCAAATTTCTTTAAGATAGGCCCATAAAGATTTATGGTGTATTCATTTATGATCACACTAAAAAGATTACGGAATCAAGTAGGAAAAAAAGATCGGTGGCAGCGGTGTTGAAGTGACATAACTTCATTTTGATTCCTGATAAGGGCAACACTTTTTTCCCATAGTCCTAGTCCTTAGGACCAGGCAGGGCATGACAAACTGTATGTCTGCTAAAATAAAACTGTTATTATAAGTACATGGAAAAGCGGTGCTATGAAACTTGGATTCCCCAATGGGAGAATCCAACAAGTTATTCGGTTTTCAGTAGTAGTAATGTCTTTCTGGATATAGGGTATAGGAAAGTATTGCGTCAGGCTTACTACACAGAGCTACTGACAACTTTTCAAGAAAGCTTAAGTGAAGCAAAGAAAAATTGTATCTACCTATAGTTTCAGCGGCAGTCTCCAGAATGAGAACTGAACCAGACATAAACCTTGATCCTTTGTTAAAAATACCATGCATTTTTCTATTTAAACGTACAAACCTTCTGATAGAGCAATTCATAAATTAATTTTGTAACCGAAAATATTTCGCAGCTTTTAACGTAATTGAAACTTTCAATAAATATAAACATTTAAAATATCATTTTGTGAAAATTTTTAAAATATTGCCAATACAGTAAACAAATAAATTATTAAAATGTGCGTTAAGCGCCCAAAAGTATGCAATAAATACCATAAACACTGAATGAAATAACCAAAAAGTAATATTATATTATTTAATATTCAAATATTTCACAAAAATCTCTAAATAAATAACTGAGTCACCAGCTACAACTATTTCAAAATGAAATATTTTCTCTATTTCGCAAACGCTCTAACAAACAATGCTAGTTGAAACATTTGCTGAAATGGTGAAAAATAATATTCGTGAGCGCACAAATCCATAAAGCCAGTAGCTACTCTCTCACACACATAAACACACACGCATTCACATGTGCGTTAGTGTGTGTGTATGTGTCTATAATTCATTGCACAATACCGCAACCATCTGGTCTATTTCAGCATTGCCCATTGAAGCGTGCATTTATTGCCGTAAAATTGGTATTAAAATATTAATAATGCCTCAATGCACTCGCCACATATTGGTGCAAGTTGCTTGCAGCAATAAGCTTGCATGCAACGGCAATAAAGCCGGCATGACATGCGCCCATAAGTGGCTAAAAAGTTATGGCGGATTTGGGTGAAATTTTGGCAGCGGAACTTACGCCTGTGTGGGTGATTGTTCACACACACAAATACAGATGGAAGTATTATATATATATATATGTGTGTGTGTGTGTGTGGGAAAGCAAACTTGTTGCTCTATTCGTAGCCTTCGCTTAACTTTGCCATTTATTTGTGTTGCTCGACTTTCCATGTGTATTTAACTTATTCAGTTATATTCATCTATATATATATATACGAGTATATATGTATGTGTGTTTAAACTTTGGCCAGTATTCAAGTATAAGTGCGGTGCTATTTATTTATGAAGCTCTGCATATACATATTTATATAAGTATTATTATATTATATAAGTTGCAACCCGCAAATATTCGTCCGGAATAATCCTTGGATAGTTTCAATGTTTGCGGGCATTTAGGCGTATAAAAGTAGTTGGCAACGCTTCAATATTAGCAATCAAACAAGCTCATAAAATTTGTATGCTGTACTTAGCAACTGAGTGGCTTATTTAAATTTTAGTAATTAAATAGAAATTAATTATAATAAAATTATATGAAAATTGCCAATAATTTAAAATAATTAATCAAAATAAACACTTAGTCTTAAACGGCTTCTTAATAACAAAAAATATTAAAAGATATTTCATTTGCACTTCTCATATGGTGATAGAGCCATTTGTCTATACTTCAAACACAATCTTAAATGTAGGATAAAATATCAAATTATTATTTCGTGGCCTACATTTAGGGTGAAATTTCATAAGAAATAAAAATTTAGAAAATTTAAGATGACAATAGGTTAGATTAGGTTATGCTGGCTCATGCCATGCGTATACCTACTGGTCTTCAGCAATACCAAAAGGTACAGTTTAACTAAAGTTGAAGTATTCGTCACAAGACGTCAACGCTTTTTCCGAGTTTTGAGAGGCACTTGATTCTAATTTGGATACTTCATCTGCTCTCTTGAATTGCGCTTATCTAAAACGAATTCTAGACAAGGCTAAACAGAAGCATAGCAGATGTTACAGCAACTCTCCCGTGCCTACTTGCTTGCACTTTCTGAATGTATCATCGTTACAGTATCATTCCATCTCGCAATAATGCGTTTGCCGGCCCTTGCGGAATTTTATTGTATATTGTTTTTAGTATAATACTTCCGTATTTTCTATTCTGACTCGGTAGTCAGATGAAAAGCGGTTTGACAATCTGATCAGCTATTTCGGTTCTTGTAACCCAATATATATGCTTTCCGGCAGCCATCAATCTCCTGCCTCCCTGTTTCTAAACCTATTTTCTGACGTAATCCGATGTGAGGTTATTGGCTTAATTGTAGCTTTCGTATAAATTGATCATCTTTATGTCGTTTCCACCTCATCCACTTCACTGATCACAAATACATCCGCCTTGAAAAAATTTCAAAATTCAGAAAACTTGAAGGGTTGCCTGAGATCCAGCTCTGAGTAGTAGATTCCAGTTTCCAATCCATTAGCTCTTTTGTATCCGTATGTATGTATAAATATTATAAGTTCCGCTGGCGAGTCGAATGCTGCTATGACGTTAAACCACCTCTCCCCAAATAAGTTGTGAAGGTTTGTGGTTTATTTGATCCACCAAACCCTGTTTATTGAGCAATGTGTAAAGGGACTTGTGGAACATCAAAATAAACAGGATGATATCTAGAACCTGAACGTTGAGGTATTATGCTTTACTTGACATTATTTGAGCTATATAAAATACTTTCAGTCGGGTAAAGTTCCTGTAATAAACTAATATTGTTACTTAGGAACTTATAAGACCAAACGCAAAAATAATCGAAATCCACGCATATTAAACAACCGATATGAATGGAACACAAATTAGCTAAATAGTTCTTACAAAACCACTAACAACAAGTAAGGAATAAATAAGTTTCGAATCATTTTATTAAGTGATTTTGAAAGCCCATGATACGGGTTCTAAAAGGTAATGTTTTAAAAACACTTTCCTATTGAAGTTGTGGATCGATTTTTATCTTCTTTTTGTGCTGAATTAAGGGGTGTGAGTTGTAAAACACTAACCCAATTCGCGGATGTATCGAAGCTTTGGGTAAAGGTGGGAAGAGCGGTCTTCTCCCAGGAGTGTCTTTAGTCCGATAGTGACTGTCATCACGGTAGAAATAGTTATATAGTATTAGCCTCAAGTGATGCTTCTTTCAGAAAGGTGTACATTGACAGCAAAACTCGTATTGAACTCACAGAGCACCTAAAGCTAGCCAAGGAATGGTTGGCATCTTTATCAATAGCCTTAATTCACTTTAGTATGCGTTTGTGTGCCGAATAAAGGCGGAATTGCTAGAAATTACAAAACCAATTAACTTGATTGTGAGGACACCCTAACCCCAATTGTATCAGATTAGCAACTCTAGTGTTGGATCTATGGATCTGCTGTAAGCTTGGCAAGCACTCCTCAAAAATTCAAACTTGAGCGGCTGTCAGATCCTTCTGACCCAAAGGGGAACACAAGAGATCCTCTGAACTATTTGCGATGAGGTTACATATCTTGTCAAGAAAAGTGTCAAAATATTTCTTATCAACGGTTCAGCTTTTACCAGGCGGAAGTTGAAACACCTCGTTAGAGACTCTTTCGGCGAAGATGCTGGGATGATTGATTGATTTGATTAGCAAATTTAACAAAGTTGTGTAAGGCTCAAAGTGATAAGGATCGGATGATCTATATTTGGGTGTTTTGGAAATCACTAAACACAAGCGTTCAGAGCTATTCAAGCTGGATCCTGCATCACCTTTGGTAAGACGGGCAGGCCTTCGACCTAACCTAATCTAACCTAACCTAATTTTCAGCAAATTAGAGCTGGGAGAAAGTATTGACGTCACGTGAAGTAATTGTGGGAGTCTCGAGTATGCTTCCACCATTCTCCTCTAACTTGAATATACATTTAAAAAAATATTGTAGTACAACGACATTTTTAATAAAACTCAAAGGCTGGGAATATGAATAATGATTTGAACTCATTGCAAAAAGCGAAACATAAAATTATTTACATATTTTTCATAAAAACAAACTAAATTAATAGACCACTTAGCATTAAATCAAACTTAGGAAGAAATTTCAATAAATTCAAGAACAAACTTAAGCTCATAAACTATGTACCGTTAAGTAAAATTGTATTGGAAGCAATGCATGCAGATATATGGACACGCCATGATATGAGGCAACAGTTTCACACGCAACCAATGTAAACGGAAGTCAACTGCAAACTTGCCAAGTACACAACAAAGCCAGGCCAGCTCTAATGCTCCCTAATGGCCTAAGAAGCTCGAACAAGATGTTAGTGGCACAATGAGCTAAGGCAAGAGCAACAGTCGAAATTACGGGGCAGCAACAAGGTTACAAGGATGCAACATGCATGCAGAGTCCCAAAGAAGCTGCAGAGGCACGCAGGAGGAAGGGCTGCCAAGGGAGGGGCAGAAGAAGGAGTTTGTCTTGCAGATGCTTGATGGCACCCACAAAATGGCCACAAAATGACGGAAGAAACTGGCAAGAAACTTTAGACAATATGTTTGTACAAACACGCACGCGTACGTCAATACGTGTGCATGGAACTTTGCTTATGTGTGCGTGAGTAATCAAATTATTCGTATGTGTGTGAATGTGCGTATGTGTTTATTTGCATAAACTCGCTGCGCAAGTAGTGTCATACAAGTCAAGGCATCGCCCATTTGGAAGGGTCACCGACGCATATCCTCTATCGTCGCACGTACACACTCACACACAAACACACTCACAAGCGCCCGCACAGCAATTTGGGTTGTACTCGCACACTGTGTGATTACCACCAACTGACTGACAATCGTCTGGCGGCCATAAATGATTTATTATCAACATACACAAATTAGTGGCAGGAATTACGCTTGTCGCACACCCGTCGCCGCATCCTGCGTCCACATTCTAAGTCGAGAGGCGCATCTATGGCAACTTTACTTAGAGCCCATGGCGTCGCTGTGCCAAGTGAGTGGCGCGAATACCGCAGCCACAACAATGAGACGGCGAAACAAAGGCGCAACTTAGTTGCCAAAACACAACACAAACAAACACTCGACACAGCCAGGCCAAGAGTCAGCCGACGGCGGAGGTTGCCGAGGTCACCGCTGAGTAGCTGCTGGTGTTTGCAAGCTAAATTGAGCGAGCTGTGAATATATTGCTTAAAAATTTAAAGCGAAACATACGGGAGGATATACGAGAAAAGAGTGGATGAATTAAGTTAGTCGAAAACTTGCTTGAAAACAAGAAAACGGAAAATTATTACTCGAAACTTTTTAAGGGTAGAATATTTAGGACATAAAAATCGTAGATAAGTAAATTAAATGGTGAGATAATCTTTCTCCTTTTTTGTGTACCGGCAGCGCTCCGAAATATTCTGGGTAACGTAATGTCGAAAGACAAGTCTATATACTCAAACCCGAATGAATTTGAAATGAAACTACTTCAAAAGTAGTGATCTCAAATTTGGTAGCATTCTCTATATAATCCAGCCAGCCCAAAAGACCTCTGCATTTTCCGCTCCCTTATTCAAGGTATTCTACAAATTCTTATCAGACACTCCTCCGAATTATTTTCTTTCATTTTGTAATAGATCCCTAGAAAATCAAATCATTCAAATGTACAGGAAAGTATGTCAACGTCCTTTTATGCGATGTCCAATATAGGCTTACGGACTCTCAAATTGTAAAAAATGTGAGCTTGGCAAGGGTGCCCGCTCTGGCTCATCGGCTTTACTAGAGTAACCAGCGATCCCGCTATGATGAAGTAGCTTGATGCAATTTCTAGTGTGGGCAGGTGCACTTTAACTGGCTTTGAGCGCACAGTTAACGAACACAGTGCAACTATTGCCACTCTACTGTCGGAGTAAATGCTCATTAAAAGCAGCTGGTTCTACATGAAAAACACTACAATGGTAGCATGAACATAGAATTAACGGAGAGTTCCATAACGGAAACTTCCATCCAACGGTCTCTGCTAGCTTCGACGTTTTCAACGGCTCCTTTCGATCTATATATCTCTCGTCGGTAGTGAGCAGAGAAAAAGCCACCACGAGTAGTCTCCGCGATGCAATGATCCAAGTTGTTTTCAGGATGCAGTTGAGGAAGGAAAGAATTTCAGCGTGTTCTTGTTCGGATCCCTTCATATACCCAGCTTCTATGAGCCTTAGAAGTCACTCCGTATATATACCTGCCGGCAACGTTCACAAGTGCAGTGAGTAAAGTGGCTTTAGGTGCTTTTATAGATGGCAAGGTGTAACTAAAATATGTGATCAATAAACATTTCACTCAGACAATATTTTTTTACTCAAAAAACCCACTGTGCCGCATTAAAGTGGGTTACCAACTCGATGTTGCGGGCTTTACTGGTCTCCGTTGGCGCTGAGTTGAGAGTCATTTGCAAATTCAGAGGATTAAACGAGTGTCTATTGCGCGCAACAGTGCTGGGGGAAACAACAACAAAAACTCATCTAAGCCGGCCAGGACATGCAACCGAACATTAAAAGCACCAACATTGCTCGAATGCGGCTAGAGGTCTTTGCGGTTTTGTGGCAGCGAAGCTGAATTTCAGGCATACAAGCAAAATTAAATTCACCAAAATGCAGCGAATTCGCTGACTTGCCCAGTGCAAAGAAAAAATGGTTTTCAAGCACTTTCTTAATAGTCTAATGGCTGCCACTGACTAGATGACAACGCCGTGCAACGCTCGCTTTAAGCTGGTGGCACAATGTGAGATGACTTTGGTGCTCCGCAAAAATTCAACTCGGCTCTGGTGTGTGTGTGTGTGTGTGTGAGTGCTGGAATTTATACGCGTTTATATGTGAATTACGAGTGTGTTGGTGTGGTATAAATATTTGGTACAAATTCAACATATCCTGGCCAAATGTTGAGTACCACAATATCGTGTAGCTACTTGGACAAGCGGCAAGCTGGATTTTTTTGTGTGTGAGAAATGCAAATTTAGTGTTTTATTTTATTTCTTGGCTACTTTTTACGGTCGAAAATCCGCACATTCAGCGCTACTTCGCCGCCCTCTTCGCCTTACAGTAAGGGTAATTGAAATTCGGTGTACGCTTTCAACGACCGTTACTCTGCTCAACTTCCTTGTTGTATCGTCCCAGCACGTCCCTCCTAATAGGCTACGACAATTTCCATGGGATTTGATTGTCATCCACTTTTAATTGCATTAAATTTCAGCAGCCATTGCTCTCCCTGCGCTAGCACTGCCTTGCATTAGAATACCTTTCTGTGTGTATTCATACAAACATACAAATCCGATGGTGCAGCCGAATTTTTGACCACTCAGCAGCTCAGCCGCCGCAGCAAATCTGTACAAATTTCGAGTGAGTCGCATTGCTCCGTAAGCATTTCGCCAGCCAATAACTTAATACGTGACCTTTTTACGTAATTCATTATTAATTCAAGGGCATTTTGGTGGTAACGTACCGTTAGTTAACTCCATCGACAACTTCGCCACGTGTAGAGTCGGTTTCCGTATCGACGGCAATCGACCGGTGTGTTAGGTTTATTATGGTGGCAATCGGCAGTAGAATTTTGTGGTCGCCACGCGCTTGTAGCGTCGTCACGTCCCGGCTGGCAATGAGCCCCTTAAATGCACCCAAAAGTAGTTTAAAAAGTAGTGCTGCGCCAGACGAATTGTGGTTGTGAATTGATAATTAAGAATATGAAAAAGTACTTAAATGCACCACAAAGTGATTTCTTTGGCGGAAGTGTGGTGGAAAGGAAGTTCAGTTCTGGTATTTTTCTTTCATATGGGAGTAAGTTGAAAGGATTACCTTTATTCTGAAGTTACTGTCGATCGAATAGTAAATGATAATAAGTAAKTAAGCATCTTATAGCTATCTGTCTACTTAGATATACTTTGCTGAGACAAAGAAATTCGTTTCGAGGAAATTGAACCAAAACTTCGCAAAAAAAAAACAGTTTTTTTTTTCTATTCTGCACATGGGATATTTTTCTATGGACGTCAAAAACGTATAAACATTTATCAATATCTAACGCAAACGGGCCACCTCAATAGTCGTTGCGATACTTCATTATTCCACCAATCCGGCTTAAAAGCTTAAGTTTTTTATTAAAGTAACACAAACAGTTTACCTTCTTATGCCCAACACACTTGGACTACTTGCGAGATAATTGTACAAAGCAAGCTATCATTGAAACCAAAATCAGCTACAGGTTTTGTACCTGTATGGTAGAACCCAAATGTGGACTCATGACTCATTAACTCATTGGCTTTGCACACCAGTTGAGCGATTATGACCTTCGATGTATTGGTATAATGGCCAATAAAAAAAAAAAATTCGCGGTAAGGCATAAGGAAAGCATAAAGCGATAGGCTGATCCAAGTAGCGGTACTTTTTTCAATACCCCGTTTTTGACAGAGATTCATCATAAAAAGATTTACGCCTGAAGAACGTTCAATCACGCAACTTTTATTCGAAAATTATCTTTCTGCAAAGAACGTAGTTTGCGCGCTTCGCTCAACTTTTAGTCAACATAATCGGCTACTGAGCGTAGTATTTGCAACACCATCATTCATCTTGAGACCCAGCATTTATTATTGTATAATAATAGAGCGAAGAGACCACATCCAGCATGCAGTGAAGAAAATATATCAGCCGCAGCGGAGAATGTAAACGAAGACCGTGGCGAGTTGATTCGGCGCCGTTCGCAGCAACTCAGGCTGACGTATGGCACGACTTTACGTCAAGATCTTAAATTGGAAGTGTACAAAATACAGCTTGTGCAAAGGCTGAAACTGCTCGATCTCTCCAAACGACATCGCTTCACTCTATGGGCTCCTGAAAAGTTCCGAGAAGATCCGACGTTTTCGGGCCAAATTTTGTTCAGTGATGAGCCGCATTTCTAGCTCAAAGAGTGGATATACAAGCAATTTTGTCGCATTTGGAATGAAGAGCAACCTGAAGAGATTCAAGAGCTTCCATTTCATTCAGAAAAAATAACGGTTTTGTGTAGTTTGTGGGTCACTAGAGTCATCGGTTCATATTTCTTCAAAAATGATACCGGTGAGAACGTAACCGTCAATGGCGGCCGTTATTGCACCATGATAACAGACTGAATCTTAGGGGCATTTGGTTTCAACAAGGGGGTACTACTTCCTACACATCAATCAATGTATTAATTGAAGGAATCGAGGATCGAGTACGAAAGAAACTTAAAGTGAAAGATTTCCTGATATTAGAAAAGTTTACTGCAATGTTTTAAGTAAATTTCAACTTCGGACTTGATAACATTTCCAAAATTTTGTAAAGAGCAGCGTGCTGACCTGCAGAATCTACAAATGACAACAAAATAATTTGACAAAGAAGTAACACACCCACATTTTAGGTATTTTAATCAAGTGAAAATATTTGTTTGCATTTTGTTTTTGAAGTCACTCAAATCTATCGTGATTTATGGCAATTTGTGATCTTTTGTTTGTTGGACTTTGTCTACCGATTTAGATGCCAAAAAGTAAATGTCTCTTAACAACAAATCAACAGCCAAACATGCCATAAAATAATTTCAACTCTTTTTCGCCAAAATATTTTCCATTTTTCTTTTACTCTGGTTGCGAACAAAAATATTTATGACTACTGATAATAATCTTGTCATGTCGTCATGGCAAAGGCTACAAACTGGAGCAGGGAGAAACCGACAAAGGACAGAAACAAAGCAAAAGTGTGTGGGTGTGTGGAGACAAAAGGGAAACATATACAATATTACATAGAATATATATGTCTACAAACATATTTTAAAGTGGCTATCACAGAGTAGAGTTATTATGTACCTATATGTATGTGTGATACAACTATGCATGTATATTCATGCAGAAAAGAATATGAAAAGGAAAAGTAAAAATATTCCAAAGCAAGCAACTAATGGAAATGGCATTCCTACAAATGGCAGTACATTGAGTCCAAATACAGCTTGGCCCACTTTGTTTGCGCGCCAACTGACGTGGGTGATTGCAACTGAAGTTGTAGAAAGCTTAGTGGCTGTTGCACTTTACGCATATACTCCTTACTACGAGGGTAATTTAAACTGTACGCAGCTTTCGAATATCTATTTTGTCCACTTCAAAGTAATCATCCCAATCCTCGAAGCTCTTAAAAATCTATATTTTGTGATCTTGTCCGCCTTCAATGCAGTTTTTATCTCCTCAATCGTAGCGTCGTCTCTTCATGGGTCCCTTCAATTTTGGGAACAAATTATAATAAACAAGGAACGCCCATATTCAATAACTGGACGCAGGAGTACACACTTTACCTTATCGCGGTCGTATGCCACACCCACGATTTGCAAAGTACAGAGCGGCAACACAATAGGGAAAAGACAAGGCAATCGTCTGGCCGGTCCTTAACTACGCCGCTCCAATATCGACTGATCGACTGGATGCAGTGAAACTCATATGAGAAAGCTACAGACATGTCAGAACACTGCACTTCGGACTACAACAGGACGTCCTTGATTTCTCCCATCGACCTGCACAGAGAGGCCTGCATGCTCCCAGTTGAGAAGCATAACGAACCTCTCTCCAAACAGTTACTGCTGGTGTGCTTTCGCAGAAATCATCCCCGCAGTTACCTGCTTGCAGCGAAATCTCCTCCTAGGAGCATCAAGAGGTCCTTCCTCAACTACGTCGAGGGCATAAAATAATGCGCCGACCAGACTTCGGGCACAAAAAACTGCAGACATGCTTAGACCGCCATTTAGTGGAGCCATTAACACCTTCAACGAGCTCGAGTTCCCGCGGGAATCGAGAAGGACCCTTTCGCAGCTTCGTTCTGGATATTGTAGCAGGTTAAACTCCTAATTATCCAGAATCGACCCTGACATATCAAACATGACCTCCCTCTCCCTATGGTCTGACCCTGTCGAAACACCACATTTCCTGGCCTGCCGTTGGAAAACATCAATGACAATTTATCAAATTTTTACCATTCTATGGGGGATTAGGTATCCCTTACAACTAACCAAAAGGCGTCTAAGTAAAATAGTTTTTAACGTCATAGTTCCTTAAACGATTCTGCCATCGTCCACAGTTACTTCTTTAGTTTGTAAGTGGACGAGAACCCAAAACACTTATTAAAAGAAAATTCTATTTCACCTGATATTTCAACACAGTTCTTTCTCATTATCTTAGTCTCACCAGTTGCTACGGTAGTAAAAACTTTCAGAGCTTCAGCGTCTAGCTGGTGTATCCATCGAGTTTTGATCCCTAAACTTTTTGACGTAACTTTACAGTTTATACAAATCTTATCTATCGAACTCCAATCTTAAGTGATCTTCGCAGATATAAAAACCGTAAATGCCTCCAAACCGTTTGTAAAATATTTTCGTCTTCCGACAGTTGAAGAGCTTCTGAATTGGTTTACGAAAATTTTGAGATTAAGGACAGGAAACTAGGGAACACCGTTGACATAAGGTTTCACATAACGATATCAATGTGTTTGGTAACCTCCCAAACTATTCAACGATATACAATACTTGAAAAGCCACTAAACAATCTAGCGTCCCTCGTAGCTTATTTTTTGTTTCACTTTCATTCAAATGCGTTGAAGTAAAGTGCAATGCAGTGCCTCTGCGTTTCCGCATATGAATTCCACTTTTATTTTTTTTATATTGAGCTTTTAGTAAATGACACTTGAAAATGGTGATGCGGTACCTGGCCTTTCGTTTCCACAGTCAAAAGCCTTGAATATATTGCATTTGCACAGCGCATTTTATTTGAAAACTAGAAATATCGATGGATGTTTTTCAGTGGTTGAAATATATACTTCGTTGAATATGACCCATGGACAGACTATGCGATTGAGCAGTCGTCAAAGATACTTTGAGAATGATGAACAGTGACGGAGGAGAGTGGAATTGGCTATGATTGTGATAGCTCTTTGAATTTGATTTTCACATTCATATTCATAATATCTTGAACAATATATGGAGCAAATAGGGAGCTTAGTCTTTGAAATTATTGAATTATTGCATTAATCTTTTGAAGAAAGGGAAAAAGATAGTCAAAGTCAAATTGGACACAATAATTCTTCGAGAACTATTCTCGTCGATTCTTGATACAAAGGTTTTAAATTATCGAAGATAAACAATAAATTACCCGTTGTGGAAGTATTCAAACACGATAGCAAGGCGAGAATAGACTTCTTTGTAAAAGGTAAAAAATTGAAAATACTCAAAGATTATTATACTGCTAAACTAGAAAAAGGTTCGAGAGCTTACCGCACTTTGTAGCTGAAACCAAAGATCCAGAGTGATACTCAAGGCTATTTTAGTTTCTGAATCAAAAGTTTATGGAGGAATGTGTTCACAACGCCACAGTCTGGTGGTATCCTCTAAATTCAGTAGGCGAAGTGATGAAATGCTAAATATACGCACAAACGTTTCGATCAGCTCTTTCGGTCGCGCTAGGTCGAGCCCATAGAATCGAACTTAGCTGACATTGGACATCGTATAAGGCACTATACACAATTTTGAAATTAATAAGGCCAAAATGTCTTCTTAGAGAGTCTTCTGTGAAAGAGTAAAGTGCTGTCATATATTCTATTGGTTTATGTGTATTCCCGCAAAGAATCCTGCTCTGCTTTGATATTTGACAGATGGGACTGGAAACTAGAGCTGGACTAAGAATAATGGGGGGTCGCTACAGCTACTCCTGGAAGCTCTCTTTTCTCTAAACATATATATACAGAAGAAGTACCTCTTGGAGAACTACAAAAAGGCCATCGAGCCTTCTCAGAATTTTCGGACAAGCATCGTCTTACGTGGGCTATAAAATCTTTTGAGGCATTTAAGCGTCACGGAGCCGACGTCAGTACACCTACACAACTTGAGTTTGAATGGTTAACCCTCATTTAAGCGAACTGCGCCACATTAGTCCACATTTCTGTGACTTGGATGCAGATTAGATTGGCGTTTAAAGATCTCATGTCACTGCTAAGGACTTCAAAGTTATTAGCACCTACTCGCTTTTATTGAAAACGGTTGAGAGACTGATTAAACTGTCCATTAGGATTCGATTTCCTGGGAACGGGCTGTTAAGTGCTCAGCATGTCTGCAGCGTTTTTAGGCACCACAAATATCTGATCAAGTGAAATCCAACGATTTTTGAATCAAACCTATGACCTAACCTAACCTGGAGAGTTGCGAGGTCATACTCATAAGTCTTATCCTTAGTCGTCACCAGTAATGAAGCATTTGAACAATGTGGGTCCTCGGCTACAATCAAACATTTCTTTGGCGACCCTTGAAAAAATTCAGTTTATTTGGGAGAAGCCTAAAATTGACGCACGCACCCAGTGACATGATATATACTGTGAGGATTAAACTTCGCCAGATCATAGAAAAGGTTACAGCATTGTAGTAAGAATTTATATCGATCGGCTTGCGTGCGCAGTCTGAATGGTCCAGTCCGGGTAAAATTTGATCAAATGATACCCCAATAGACGTTCACCACTACTGTAGAGAGGATACAATTAGTCGGCTGCTTGGTTAAAGGGAAATATATCGATATACCCTGTATATTGGATTAAACGGCATACGTGTTTTATGGCTCTCTCCAAATTGAAATAAACTGCCAGAATTAAAGATTATTTGACGCAAAAATACGGACACGCTGAGTTGAAAGCCCTAAGCTGTCGCTTAAATGGAATGGATGAAGGCGAACGTAAAACATAAACTCTCTATAACTATGAATACACACAGTGACATATAAAATACCTCTATATAAATATAGTTATATTGTTTTTAGACCACTACATGTATGTACATGGAGGTGGATGGTGAAAATGTTGAAATACCAAAATAAAATAAACTCGCTCTGACAGCGCCAAAGCAAATACTCAGGGTACGACGGCGAGCTTATCAAGCGGCCAATATCAGCAAAAGCCCATAACCAGGAAAAATGCCATAAAAAAGCAGCAAAACCAAAAAAGATAGTGGACATAATCCATCCATGCGAGCGGCGAGCAAGTGCTGAGTGTGAAAGGATAAGCTTGACCAAAAAGAAAAATATGAAATCGAATCAGAAAATGTGAATACGAGGAAGTGCGGAGGTGCGGAGGAGCAAAAGGTGGAAAGGGGGCAAATAAAAGAATATAAGCGCAAAATGAAAACAAATGAAAAATCGAATGAAAAGAAATAAGCCATAAATGTGACCATAAATCGTTTATAACCGTTGGCAGCAGCGCGCTATAGGCACAAATGCTTTTTTGTTGTTGTTGTTTCTGCTTGCGCTATTGGCGCTGGTAGTTATTGTAAAGCTTGAGCGGCAAAATCGCCAATGAAATATGTGATAGTGGTGTAAAGTTGCAGAAAAGGAAGAAAAAATGCAAAGAAAAAACAACAACAAATATTGAAAAAGGATGGACAGCCTGCATGTGGCAATATGGAATGAAGGGAGCCTGTTGCCGCATAACACTGACCTACACTGCCAACTGTTGGCACTTAAATTGAGGTTGTTCTGGGCGCTGGCGATATGCTTGTTATTGTTGTTGTTGTTGTTGTTGCTGATGTTACTTGATGTTGTTGCTGGCGTCGCTGTGTAGGTGCCGATAGCGCTGCCGCTCAATTGCCATTACCAGCACGCTGACCAATATTCCACGGCAATACAAGCATCACAGGAGGTGGTCAATAACGGGTTTATGGCAGAACGCGCAACAGCATAAGAGTTGTGGCATTAATGCATGCACATATACATACACGTACGCACATATGCAGATTACCGTTTATTTGTGTTTATATTAGGCACACGGAGGTAAAAAATGCAATCAAATGTGGAGACGCAGATAGGAGGCACAAATATATCCACATCTTGGTAGGTAGTTGTGAGTGGCAGTAGCCGTAGATAAGCCCTGCTGTGATTGTTTCATGGGGATCAACTATTTCAAAGTATATTCTCTATGTCGTAGAGATGGTGGGTTCCGAAGGAATTTAAAATCTGTATTTGAGCATTTTTTTTTTCAAAACTTTTCATCTTAATAAGTCTACGTTGTAAATGATAGAATATTGGTCAGCATGGAAAGACTCCAAGAAATTTTAATCGTCATCGAGTTGACACACTTTTAGTAAATGAGACTTACATAAGCTAACCCGCGCTTGAGGTGAGGTTTTCCTGAAACCAAACGCGCAACGGAAGCAAACGCAAATGAACTGAAGGAGAGAAATCGAGTCGTTATATTTTTATCCTTGTGAAAGAGTTGTTCACACAGAGAATGAAGTTGAAACTGGAAAATCCTTAGAAAGTTGAAATTAGTATTTGCCTTGAAAACTTGAAATTTTCTTAGAATTTGTAAGCGCCGTTACCTAAGCGCTTTAGCTTAACGAAAAAGATTACCTTAAAACAAGAATGTCGCTTAGAGAATGTGTTTCTGAAAAATAGTCAATCTTATAGTCCTGCCACTTCAGGCGGCAGAATTATAGATAGCGACCACTAATATATATATACGAGAACATATCCTAAGTTTAAAAAAATCGTAAGGAAACACATTCAGTATAGAGTTTAAGTTCTGTCATTTAATTTGGAATGCAACTCATATATAGGATGATTCGTTTTGAGGCTCCTCACTTAAAAACACAGAAAATACAGAAAAACACACACAAAAAACACAGAAGCTTCAAATTTATTGGGAAATGTTTATTACCATTCCACAGAACATTTCTTGGGTTTATTTTTTGAGGATTATCTCTTTCAAATGTTGGCCGCGGGTAGGTCTTAGATGGTCCATCCTTTGATCCCATTTTCGGTGACTCGTTCGAGCACTTCGACTCGTAACTGCTGATTGACACGCGTGTGATATCACACGATCGATCTTGGTGTCCAAGGGACCGAACCAACACCTGAAATTGTCTACCTACCGAAATGTTCTCTCAACTAATACATTGATATGTGGGAAGTGCCGCCGTCTTGGAACCAAATGACGCCGAGATCATGAGCTTCAGTTTGCGGCATAAAATAGTCGGTTATCGTGGCGCGATAACGCTCGCCATTTTACGTTTTCACTGGCATAAGTTTTGATGAAATATGGGCGGATGGTTATACTGGCCAAACCAAACCGCTGTTTTCCCGAATGAAATGGCAGCCCTTGAAGCTATTCATGTTGCTCTTCATTCCAAGTTTTGCCAGTTTACACACGCATTGAGTCAGAAATGAGTATCATCGCTAAATAAAATTTGGCTGTAAAACGTCGGCTCTTCTTGGGAC
Source organism: Bactrocera latifrons (assembly GCF_001853355.1). Classification (NCBI taxonomy): domain Eukaryota; kingdom Metazoa; phylum Arthropoda; class Insecta; order Diptera; family Tephritidae; genus Bactrocera; species Bactrocera latifrons. The sequence goes on along the minus strand of NW_017537390.1, from coordinate 326,458 downwards.
TTTTCAATAGCCCTTAGAGCGAAACGATATCGCTTTGGAAGGTCGAGGTACTTGAGTTCCTGCACAAGCTATATTTTAGTATCAATTTAAAATCTCGACGTAAAATAAGCCACTTCGTTCTATACGTCCGCCCGAGTTGCTGCGAACGACGCCGAATCGATTCTCCACGGACGTACTATACACTCTCAGCTGCGGCTGAGAAAGTACCTCTACTTGGATCATTCGTTATAAATAATACGATTTTTTATAAAGATTTTTATCTTGATTTGAAAGGCCAGTTTATAAGGCATACTCTAGTGGTTCGGTATGAACAATATTTATTTAATAATCCATGATGAATTTTGTGAAGGTATATAATCATATTAAGAAGATTTGAAAATACAAAAACTTAATTTTAATCCATATTTTTGTGATAATGGCGGTTCCGTCAAATTCTCAGCTGTTTGAGGAGAAAATGACGTATGGATACACCGATATTTCAATATATAATAAATTAAATTCTAACATTTGGAGTGATGATAATTCACAAACCATTGCTGCTCAAAGTTACTGTTTAAAGAGGTCTAAGGACAGAGAGAGGCATGTGGTTATATTTCTTCAAAAATGAAGCCGGTTATAACGTCACATCCAAAGGGGGACGCTATGGAGCCATGACGAATTTTGTGCTTTTTTTAATATTTATTTATTCATGAATATCCGTATCTATTTTGTCCGCTTCAAAGTAATCCCCATGAGATATTATACACTTGTGCCAACGGTTTTTCCGATCTTCGAAGCACTTCAAAAAATCAGTTTTTTTATCTTCTTCAGCTCCTCCTTCTTTGCCGTCTTTATCTCGTCAAGAAAAGCGTAACGTCGTCCTTTCAAGGGCCTCTTCAGTTTAGGGAACAAGAAAAAGTCACAGGGGGGCCAGATCTGGGGAATACGGTGGTTGCGGCATCATTAGTGTGTTGTTTTTGGCCAAAAAGTCGCGCACAAGCAACGATGTGTGAGCAGGGGCGTCATCGTGGTGCAAAAGCCAATTTCTGTTCTTCTACAAATCCGGGCGTTTCTGGCGGATTGCTTCGCGCAAATTGCGCATAACTTGCAGGTAATATTCCTTATTGACCGTTCTTCCCTGTGGCAAGAACCACGCTCCTGCAATCGAAGAAAACTGTCAGCAAAACTTTCGCGATACTTTTTGAACACACCTTGTATTTACTGAAGGAAACATTTGGTGCGCGTATTATTTCGCGACGTGTGCCTGTGCGACTTAACACCGTTGGGATATATTATTTTATATTGGTATTTCTAGGCTCAAATTCATTCGAGACGCTCTTATATTTTAAATAGAGCTATATTCTTGATAACAATATGTCGTATCTTATACGTTGACTATATCATGTCTCTGAGATGTTATGAGTTTATAATGGAAGTTAATCTGATGGAAGAAACCAAATAAGCGTTACCATCAAGGCATTTTAAAATAAAGAATCAAGTATAGTTCAAAAAAAATCGAAGAACGTATATGCCATATCTTTTTAAAATTATTTACAATACTAATAAACTTCGTCTAGAACACAAGCAGTTCACAACCTTTGGTAGAAGAAGTATTTAAAAGAATACGCATTATGACCTTCTATAAATATAGCGCTCGTGGAAATAAAAAACTATTGGCGAATATATAACGAAAAGAATTCTCAAGCACAATTCTAAGTCGCTTCATACCGAGGTTACTGGCGAATGATCATCAATATTTATTAAAAACAGTCGACAGAATTCCCTCGAAATATAGCCTTGATAACCATAACCATGATAAATGTTTCAGTCAAATTGGCCTGGGCATAAAAACGTGAGAATAACTAATTTAGGTTGATCAGGCAAAAGTGAATTATACAAATAAGTAAAAGTGAGCGAAGAAAGATTCTTGAAACAATTTTTGGAAGGATAAAGCAACGTTAAATTTCCCTGAAGGGGTCAAAATATCATGGCTACCAGATATTGATATTGAACTTAGACAATTGAGTTATTATTTGATGCGGTATCAGCTGGTAATAGCAGAGAATGTGGAAAGACTAGTAAGATTAACAATTTCGACTCAATTTGTGTCAAAGAAAAGACTAATGACATTACCTTCGAACAAAAACGAAAGAATTGGTTTTGAAGTTACGGAGACAATACAAAAGTTTGTAGGGAAGGTACTCATTTTCTAAGAGTTTTTTAATTTGAACCTACTCTACCTTATTCTTCCAAGCATTCTTTTAAATTCTTACAAATTTATTCAATCTAACTTAAAAGATTACCAAATATTAACCGAAACTAAAACTTAAATATTTCACTTACATATTTTACTTAAATGAAATTTAAAGATTACAGCTTTTTTTAAAACGTTCAGGAAACCACAAGTGTGGTTTATGCATTTCTACACGCCTATTGGTATGCTTTAGCCACAGCTCAGCGCATTTACAAGCCAAAAACAATTGAATATTTGCCAGTAAGTCGGTATTTGCGGTCAGAAAACTAAAAATTTATATATTTGATTTCAATCCAATTCTTATAAATAACTGAGATCACAAATAAACAAACAAGAAATACACGTACATAAGTACATATGTATGTGTGTTTGCTTTCATAGAAGAGAGGCGTTCTTATAGAGAAACACAGCGCACAACATAACTGAGCAGTAGACTCCCTAACACACCGTTCCATAGCTCGAACACCTCAACGCTCAACTAAACACTCGATTGAGTGAGGAGAACAAAGGAAGCAGGAAAAAAGCAGAGTCAAAAGGATTTGGTCACTCGTCCATATGCTGAACGCTCGCCGCAAAGAGCCGCATTTATTGATGTGGCTTTGATGTTGTTGTTATACAAACATTTCTATGTATGTAGGTATGTTAGACCAGTCGAGATAAATATTACATTGGACAATCGGCGCGGCAGACCAAGCACGTCTGCAAACGGTCCAAGCACGTAGCTCAGCAGTCGACAGCATCTTCAGCTTTTAAGGGAGGTAATAAACCAAAAGAGGCGAAACCAAATCAACAACCCAGCAGACGGCTGAATATAGACAGACAGATAAACAAAGCGAGCGCGCAACTGAGCTAAACGACTGCCGAAATAGAGTAGCTCCAGTCGAAACAGAGGCGTTGTATTTAAGCCAAAAAGCAAACAAAGCAACGAGATGAGCGTTACCACCAGGCTGAGGGGACTGCGGGACCGTGTTAATAGTGTGGTCGAGTCAGCAAGCCAACAAGCTCACTTCACTGCACTCGTCCAGCCAGTTCCTCAATCTATTGCACTTGAGCGCTTGCACAGAGTTCGAGGCACCAAAATAGATTGGATTGATTTGGGCTCGGCACGACAAGGACAATATTGGATTGCGCCGTTTGCAAAAAGTTTTCAACAGCTCGTAGTAGCACACAGGATATGTGCGTTGCTGCGGCATTTAAACTCACCAAGGAGTTGCTTATCTGCTGCCAAACTGTTTGTTTGTTTGCGGCCTGCAGCGGCGGCAGTGATAGGCATGACTATGTGGTTGAAGGACAAAAGCTAACGCTGGACGGTTTGGTAATGAGAATGATAGGCATACTGTTGGTCGGCTGATTGACTGGCTGGTTTCCTAGTTGCGCCACCGATAAATGCAACCTTGACTGTCATAAACACAAGCTGACCAGCATTTCCGTCACTATATGTTGGTCCTTACATCCAACTCAATGGAAAAATAGCTCTACTTTGACACTGATAGTGGGTACTAAGCAAACAAAAGCCGGCAGCGGGTGATTGCCAGCTGTTTAATCTAGCTTCGTATAGCCTACGAAAATACCTATACCGTTATTTGCTGGTGAGGCTCTATTACAGGTGTATTTGCATGTAGGTAATTGCATTTGTAGGTGATAGTGTGCAATCGTCCTTGAAAGTCCTACCAGCGTCACTTGGAAGTCCATTGATGTAAAGCAGAGTTGCATTCGCTGTGGCCGTAAGACTGCAGTTTTAACAAAAGCTTGTTAGCAATAGTTGTTGTTGCTTTTAAAAGTCATTAACTAAATGAGAACACTCAAACAAAACACATACTTCGTTTCGCTTTTAAAATTGAAGTGTAACTCTGTGTGGCATCAGGGAGGCTTAAGTAAATCGGTTCGTTTACCAATAGAAGTATCGCAAAGTGTTTGTCAATAGGCGTAACATATTAACACTAACAAGTAGTGAGTACTGATACTGTGCCACAAAGTTAAGGCAGGCTTACGAAATAACATCAAATAAATTTGTAAACTTGGCATCGTCAGATGTTGAAAGGTATATACAGTTCTATTTTAAACAACGTTGATTATTTTTTAACATAATTATAAGTTTTTTAACATAATTATATGAGACCACTTTATAAACTTTCATTACACAACTTTACTTAGAGTTTTTGTACCATACTTCTACGATGAATACTTCAGATCGCGGTATAAGATTTTCAAATACCTAATATGAGGAGACGGCTGTGAACGCCAAAGGAGATAAAACTGGTAGAATCTTCTCGGCAGTATTCTTATGCCGAAAACTTATCATACTATACCGCTTGTGGATGAAAATTCTGGTTGAAGTACTAAAGTTGTAGAAAATAGTTTAAAGCATCCGCTTGGACAACTTTTTTTATTACTTATTTTGAATTTTCATCTCCATTTCCTAAGTGCGCAAAGACTTAAAGAACTCACTACTATTACGATAAGATAATAAGTAACTTATGAAGAAACAAATGTACATCTGTTTGATCAGATTTTCTAAGAATGTATCTAGAAGTCAGAGGGTAGGCGATCAATTTGCTTATCAGAGAATGTCTGTAAGGTGCTTCAGAAAAAAGATGCTCACAAAGTCGTTATCGGAGATGCAACTAAATTGTTGATTCTGCGCCGTTTGCAGTAACTGAGACTGACTTATAACGACTTGGCGCGTTTTACGTCGGGATCTTAAATTGAGGCCCTACAAAATACAGCTTGTGTAAGAACTGAAGTCACTCAAGCTTCTCAAGCGATATCGCCTCGTTCTATGGGCTCATGAAAAATTATAAGAAAGCAAATTTCGTTCAGCCATGAGTTCCATTTCTGCCTAAATGGCCATGTAAACAAGCAAAATTGCCGCATTTTGGACGAAGAACAGTCTGAAGAAATTGAAGAGCTGCCACTACATCCAGAAAAATCAACGGCTTACTGTGGTTTGTGATCGTTATCGCGCTATGCTAATCAACTATTTGATACCTGAAATTGAATGTCGTGATCTCGGCGACATTTGGTTTCGACAAGAATGTATTTAATTGTGATCAGATAGTTCCACGTTTTGGGATTGGGTTCGATTTGCAATACAAGATTGCGTGATAAAACACCACACGTGTCATTGTCGATTACTAGCTTGAAGGAGTCATCGAAAATTGTACTAAATGGATGGACCATTTGAGATGTAGCCGCGTCCATATAATAAACATTCCCCACTAAATTTGACATTCTGTGTTTTTCTTTAATAACTTGGGGAATCTCGAAATAGATTTTATATTCGTCCTCTTATTTGAAATTTTAACGCTTTTATAAGAAAAACAGTATTGAATATATTAAAGTATTGCCCATCTGAGGTTATAACATATTTCCATCTTGGAAATTAGTTGAACCCAAAAGAACTCCTTCGGCATGGAGGCCAAAAATCAAAACAATTTCTGATTTCAACCATATTCCAGTGTGAGCGTCCCACTAATGAACTAATGTTGGTCAGAAAGGATGGGATCTGAGCTATATGGCAGATGAGACAAAACTTCCCAGCCGCTGTTTTAAATATAGTTTTCGTCCGGTCTTGGAATATCAAGCAGTATCATTGTCAGGGAGAGAAACTACGGTCTCGTGTCTAGTCGCAAATTCAGGGCGTTTCCGGCAATCAGTCTCTTCAATTTGATGAGTAGTTGTCGGTAGCGCTTCCCATTAATAGTTTTCCCCTCCCTTAAAAGCTTATAATACAGAATGTCCTTCTGATGGCACTAAATGCAGGATTTACTTTTTTTGTTTCCTTGCTTTTGTTTTTCTTACCTTTGACAATTATCATCGACAAATATAGCTTTAAGCCCAATACAAATATATCCTTCGAACTAAATGGAAGTATTTAATACCCAAAAATGCGTAACTGATAACTTTGTATGAAGTTTTTTTCGCACTTTATTCTTTAGTGAAAATGTTTTGTGGATACCGTAAAAGAAAAGACGGGTAAACTTGCTGGAAAATTGATCAAACTTATAACTTGTTTTGATATCATTTAACTAACTCAACTGTCATACATTCACAACCTTATGAAAACTAGTAAGGGCTCATAAACACAGGGAGTTTCCAGAAAATACACCCATTGCACTTTCATAATTGCATACATACACTCATATATCTACTCACAAGCTTGCAGAGAGCACGCTTTAGTTCGTCGGCTTGTGCGCCGCGCATATTGAACACGCTCCATACCGCTAATGAAAACCATCAATTTTGGCAATTATGATGGGATTTTGATTAAAATTTCTTAATCAGCAGCTCAGCTTAAACAAGGGGCCTACACAAACGCGGAGCTCACAAGTGTGTGCGCCAGCAGCTAAGCCTACGCCAACTGGGCGCTAAGCTGCACTTAAATGCAAGTGTAATCACACACACATTCCCACATGCAGAGCTATGTGTGTGAACCCACTGAGCTTGAGTGTGTACTTTAAGTAGGCGATTTCGCGTTTCGGTTTTACAGGGTGTGCACGTTGCGGCTATGGGGCGGCTTTCGCTTTGGTTGTGCTGATAAGCGCATTTTACTTCAATCAAGTTAATTAGCGACTTGTGGTTTGCTTCGCTTTTGTTTTATTTACATTTAACGCGTTTAATTAGCTTTATGTTTGCCCATCTCCATATATGTGTGAGTGTGTGCATGTGTTCATATGTTTGTAGCGCAGCACCTCACTTGAGTTGTTGTTTCACCTACAGTTGTAGGGCGAAGATGAGGCTGCAGCTTGTGGCTTGCCACATCTGGCGCGGCAAGCTGAGAATAAGTGCAATTAAGTAATATGCAACGTGTGCATGTTTAAGTTCAATTTCGCTGAGGATGATGGAAATGTTTACAAATCAACACTTAAATTAACTTTATTTGGCAAATAGTAGCGGATAAAGTGAGAAGACTGATCAATTACGAAAAAAAAAAATCTATCGCAACATTGTTAGTAATGAAGGAATCTAAACTTTTGAAGGTATGTTGCCTTTTGTATGTCAGTATATGGCAATCTGGATACTTGCAACGTAACGTATGTATTATCGAAAAGTTTGACATTTTTGATGTTATACATACTCAGAACAAAAAATACATCTCCTCGACCAAAATATAAAAATAAATCGCGAACATTGATTACCCTATCAAAGATTGTCCAGATGGACTTATTGAAATTTTTGACGATTTAGCTGCACCAAGGACCAAGGTTCATCACTCAAAAACAAATTTGTTGAAGGTCGTTCACGATCAGTATTGCAAAATCGTGATGGTGCCTTTGGTGAAATTGAGACAACTATAGGTATAAGTTGAACCAACAGACTTTTAATATTGCAAGAACATTTGAGTGGATCCCACACAATTTATCAATCGCTAAAATCAAGGCATAATAACAAAATACGAAACGGTGCTTCGAAGCAAGTCTATGACATAGTGAAAGCTGTTCGATCACGACAATGCCCTTCTACCCTTTTTACCCCCGTTCGTAAAAAAATAAACAAGAATTGAAGATTCTTTTTCATTTGGGAAAATCAAGTCATGAAAATATATATGTATTATTCAACTAATTTATTTCTCATACTTAATTATATTAAAGATATTAAGCTGAATCAAAAAAAAATTTTTTTTTTGTGTAGATATTTGTTAATAAAATGCCATTTAGTAAGCCTCGAGGTTAAGATTCTGACAAAAGTTGAAAAAATATTTAATTAAAAATTACTATTGTGGCAATATATTGGTTTGTTCACAAAGCTTTGCCGTTTATAGTATATTAAATAGCAGGTATAATTAGTATAACTTCTTTGTATAAATCCATATCAAAAAGGTAAAAATTCAATTCAGGCAACGCAAACATTACTTCATTACGATGATGAAGGAGATCTGCTGACCAAACGTCAATACAAAAGTAGTTTTGCATTATGTCATTCGGGTAATTTCGATCTTGAGACCATGATCCTGGTCCTGGAAGCCGATAAGAAAAATGGAAAGTTGTTGGACGTTGCAAATCACGACCGTTTAAGAGCACATGAAACATCTGGGATTAATTTCGAAGCTTGACATATGGGTCGTCATGTTCTTAAAGAATTAAATTTTATTCGTCGAACTAACATACCATGATATGTTTATCATTAATTTCTGAAGCATAATGTTACTAACGAGGAAAAGTAGGTTGTTTACAAGAATATAAAGCCATGACCATGATATCTAAAAGAAAAGAGCCAGCTAAAACTACTTCGAAGCCTAGCGAACTAGTCATCAAACAAAGGTGGTGGGCTTTGAAAGGAATCGTTTATTTTGATATTTCGCCCGACAATACCAAATTTAATTCTGCAGAGTAGTGTGCTCAGTTGGACAAATTGAGTGATGCACTAAAACAGAAACGACCAGAATTGTTTCAAGAAAAAGGTGTGACGTTCCACCAAAATAATGCGAAATCTTATACAAGTTTGATGACTGGCCACCTGCATCACCTTCTTGGCCTGCACGGATCATGTTATGAGCATGGAATCCATCTCTTGCACGAAAGGTCGCAAAAGATATTGGAATAGAGAATATATAATATAATTCAATGTTTTAAACAATAAGAAATGGTATAACACTAAAAAAAAAAACACGAAATTAGAAATTCATAATAGTAGGCAGTATTTTTAGGCTTACGCTTACGAACATCGAAACTGTTGCCTACATTTTGGATAATTCGTCAATAATTGTATGTCTTTTTTTTTCAATTTTAATAAATAATATAGTAAATAAAAGTAACTTATATAAAATTTCGTTGATTCACTCACCCTCACATATGATGCAAATTTATCGTCTGAAAATAAAGAAATTGTTCATTTTAGTAAAAATTATACGAGTATAAACTGTGCAAAGATAACTTATGACTCGTTAAATTTACTTTTTATAAATGTAAAAAGTCTATTGGCATATTAGAACATCGATGTGATGAAATAAAATGAGCTTTAAGACAACGCCGCAATGAACTCATAACCACTACTCAACGTCAGATGCATGTATGTTTTGTCGAAAGTTTGAAGCTCGCTTTAAATGTCAAAAAAAAGCAGGGTAACATCAGAATGGCTAACAACTTTGAATGCTTTCCTTACACATCTCAACAAACATTCAAATATGCTACTTTTATGAACATGAGAACAAAGAATTTAATTTTCCAAAGGCTAAACTAGTACAATAATAAGTTTTACTAATACTTAGTTGACTCAACGTTTTTCCTGGAAAAGATAGTAGATCGATTAATATTTTTCTCATTTCAATATACTTTTTGAATTATAAAATATATTATTTCGTATATGAGCGAAGGCGGGCGACTAAAGTTGGAGAAGACGTTCGGTGAAATATATATCAAAGTTTCGTTTAGTAGATCCAAAAAAGTGGCGATTATATCACATTTGGGGTGTCAGCTAAGTTTCCTCAATAATCGTTCAATAATATGAGTAGTGGCTATATCGCTCCGACTGTGGACTACTGTATGTCCAAAAAATAAATGAACAACCTGTTACTGCCCACTGATGTGTCCACCAGCCGACTAAAAAACAGCATCCACAGTAGTTGCGGCAACATCGGAAGGGATATCAATAAAACTTTGAAGCTAAACAATTGAAACATGGGGAGCAAACAGTCTGCTCCTTTTGAGAAGCGAAAACTCAGAGAATAATACACCACAGACTCGCCAATGCTCGCAAAGCTAGTGCGCAGCATCCTAAAAAAACAGACAAGAAAAATCATGCTCTGGAGAGTGTGGTGAATAGCGAATGCCGACAGACTGTGGACGCTGATGGCACACAGCAAAGACGCAAACCCACACAGCGGCAAACATAGCAGCAGCAAAAGCAAAGCAAATAACAGCGGTTTTTCCGACTGGCTGCAAACAACAGCGCCAAAAGGTGCGCACAACTGTTGGACGCGCATGGCGGCAACAACAATTGGCCGCAACAACCGGCAAGTTAGCCCAGCCAACTGGTTGTGTTTAGTTCGAATGCAACACGAACATACACGCGAAGCGAAAAAAAACAAACGGTGAATGAAACCGAGCACAACAACAAAGGTGATGGCAGCATCACAGCAAACAAACGAAAGACGGACGAATGCGTACGCTTGGAAAACTAAACAAGCAATAAGAAGGGGGTGAGTGGGCAGGTAGCAAGTACCGCAGATTCACAGTAGGTAAAGGCAAGGCAAGCAGACGAACTGTGTCCGATGCTACCGCAGTCACAGTCGCAGCCACCGAATCTCGGTACTTTTGCGCCGCAACGCGCGCTGCCCATACGATGTTACGTACGAATGGCAGGCCGACCGGCCGCGGCGGCTGCTTAGCTGACTGACTGTGAGCGCTGCGTCTGCTTGCTGGGTGCTGATTTTCAATTTCAGTTGACTGTGAACAGGCAGCTTGAATCGACGTACACGTCGCGTATAGCTGTACCAAGCTGTTTCAAGCCACACAAACACACACAGACGCAAACGCAAACGACGCCGAATTGTAGGCGAAAATCAGTAGTTTTACGGAGTAAGAGATCGCGTGCGCGTTGAACCAATTCGAGTCGGTAGAACATTTGCGCCATCGCAAGCCGGTTAATTAGTCAGCCTGTTAATACGAGTGTCGGTCGTCATTTGTAGGGTCGTTGAGTTTCGTGAATGAAATGCAGTTGAACCTGACGACGGGCGGTTAGAAAAGTGCAAGTCGCGTGCGCATTGAGCGCGTCTTGAGCATAGCAAAACAATATTCATCATAGAAATTGATAATAAAAAACAAAAAGCATTGTGTAGCGACGAAAACGAAACGAAAGTGAAGTGAGCGTGTGTCTCGCGGTGATTGATTGATTGCTGAAAAATTGAATTATGAAATTTTACGAGTTATCAATGTGAAAATTGCGTTGCTTCTGCAAAGAAAAAATATTAAATAACAAAAGAAAAAAATCGAAGGAAAACGAAACGAAATGAAAAATTATTGCCAACGAGCAGCTTAATCTTCAGCTTGGCTACTGATTGTTGTGAAAATTCTTCTACACTTTCGTTGCGCACGTAATTCGAAAACCGTAGCGAATTTTTGAGTGACATGCCAAATCACTTTTAAGCAGAATTAGAATTACAGCGGCATGAAAAAGTGAATTTCGAAGTGAAATTAATTTGTGAATTAGAATATTTGCGTAGCAACTTGGGAAGGACTAAAGGTTTTCTAAGCGGGAGAAATATTTTTTGAGTGAAACTAACGACGAGAGATAAAAACAAATATTTCGAATATATTACAAAAAAAAATTATAATAAAAATAAATTTGTACAAAATTTCACACAACTTGAAGTTCGATTCTTATAGAAAAAAATAATACCTAAACAGCGCTCAAAAAAAGTATAAGAAAAGTGCTCAAAAAATTTTCTAAAAAAAAAAGTTCTCCAAAGTAAAATACAAAAAAATATTCAATAAAAATATATTTTAACAGTTTTTTGTAAAAAAGTGTTACGAAGAAAATCTCTCCGGAAGCAAAATTCTAAGCAGAGAAACTTCGATTACGAAAACAAGCAAATTTGAGTTAAAGTCACTTGAGCAGAAAACACGATAAAAGCATAATTAATCAGTGTAAATCTCCAAAAAAAAAGCTAAAAACAACAAATAAATATTCTCAGAGAGATAAAATTCGAAGCTTTCCTACAAACTCCAGTTAAGCCAGCAATAAAGTACTAACAAAAAACACTCAAACAGTTGCTAACGTGCCCAAATAACGGCAATAAATCTCAAAATTAACGAACGATTGAGTGATCAAACTAAACTCGCACAAAAGCATAATTGAACGACGCAAGCAAGTGGACAATTAGTCAAAACCCTACAACCTACATAATCCCCATATTCTCTCCCACCCTTGACTACCCACAGACAACAACATGCGGCGTCTCAATGCATTAGCCACGTTACTCCCACTCCTTCTGCTACTAAGCACACTCATCACTCTCTGCCGCGCCATACCGAACGATGCGTATATGAAAATGATGGCCGCCGAAACGCCCAACGATCCTTGCTACGACGACGACAAGGCGCGCCGCTGTATACCCGATTTCGTAAATGCCGCTTTCGGCGCGCCCGTGCAGGCGTCCAGCACATGTGGACTCGAGCAACCGCAACGCTATTGCGAACTGAGCGGTGCCGGCACACAAGCCAATCTACAAGATCTGTCCTGTCACATTTGCGATTACAGCAATCCGGCGCGCCGTTTTCCCGAATCCGCGCTAACTGATTTGAATAATTCGAATAATGTGACGTGTTGGCGTTCGGCGCCTGTACCGGCGGTGACAAGCATGAATGCACCACCCGATAATGTATCATTGACGCTGTCACTGGGCAAAAAATACGAACTGACCTATGTGAGTCTGCAATTGTGTCCGAAATCGGTGAAACCCGATTCGATTGCGATTTATAAGAGTACGGATTATGGCAAGACATGGCAACCCTTCCAATTCTACAGTTCACAGTGTCGACGCGTTTACGGGCGTCCAAATCGTGCCACAATCACCAAACACACCGAACACGAAGCACGCTGCACCGATTCACGCGGGCAAGTGGGCGAGGTGACTGGGCTGCAGGGTTCGCGCATCGCTTTCAGCACATTGGAAGGACGTCCGTCGGCACGTGATTTGGATTCGTCGCAAGTGCTGCAAGATTGGGTCACCGCCACCGATGTCAAAGTGGTCTTTCATCGTCTGCAAATGCCCGAACCGAATACGTTGAATGTTTTGGAGACCAACGGCGCAGATATCAAGCCGAATGGCAAATATAGCGAAGCTGCAAGCAATTCCGTGTTGATACAACAATATGGTACGAATGTGATCGAGCCGGCAACCGATGGTTTGGGCATACCAGCTGCGGTCACCATCTCGAACGCTGGGTCGGCGGCGCTCAACGGTGCCGGAGGTCTGGGCCAACATTATGCTGTGTCCGATTTCCTCGTCGGTGGACGCTGCAAGTGCAACGGTCATGCATCGAAATGCTCACCGGATCGTTACGGTGTGCTCGCCTGCGAGTGCAAACACAATACAACGGGTCGCGACTGCGAACGCTGCAAGCCATTCCATTTCGATCGGCCGTGGGGTCGCGCAACGGCACGTGACGCCAATGAATGCAAAAGTGAGTAGCAAAACAAATAAATAAATGATATGTAATGAAAAGTAGTGAATGCTGTTAAATTCATAATTCATATTTATGTGTCGTGTTTACTGTTATTATGATCACTTTTTGGTTGTTGTGTTTTTTTTGTTGTCTATTCGCTTTGCTTTGAATTATTGATGAGGGTTCTCTAGGAGGCGTCGATATGACAACTTAATTAATGTTTTATGCTAATTCAGATTACAAATGTGTTTTTTGGGGTGTCTGAGGTGTTCGAGGGTTAAAAGCAAGTTGGGAATTATTCTCTTCACATATGTACATACAAATTTATAAAAATATATGGGTACTTATGGATATACGCATATAATTAGCTAGCGTGTATAAAAGTGAGGTTAGGCTGTGGCACTGCTGTTACGCTGTGTGTTCGCTGAACGGTAGTTTTTCGGTTTGAGAAGCCCATAAAAACCATAAAAGCTTCGCGTTCGATGATATGAAGCCTCGCATGATAATTTTCGCTATTTTCTACTTGTTGTCTGTATGTATCTCTACTATGTAATCTAAAAAAGGTATTTCGCTATTAAAATAAATATGGCGCTAAACACCAAAATCCGACGTTTTTTTTTAATCGTAAACATATGTTTTGAACCAAAAATGGTCAAAAGAATCTTTGAAATTTTTATATTAATTGACAATACATAAGCTTACCACATTCAACTGTCAAAATATAATATATGGCAAAGCTTTAGTTTTGCCAACAAATTAGTTAGGAATTATATTGGGTAGTCGAAAAAGTCTTTTCATATTTATATTTATATTTATAATCATAAATAAATAAACAAATATGTGCCATATTTTTCCGCTAGAGATATTATTCGATAAGTGTACAACTTTTCTGGTTTCTCTGCGAAAAAATGCGTCAAGTAATTTTCACAGACTTTTCTCGAAGCCACCTTTACTCCATTAAGTGAATTCTGTATTGCCCAAAACAAATGGTAGTACGATGGTACAAGATCAGGGCTATATGGTGGATGTATCAATACTTCCCAACCAAGCTCTACCAATTTTTTGTCGAGTCATCAAAGATGTGTGTCGTCTAGCGTTGTTCTAATGCAAGAGGAAGCCCTTTATGTTGATAAGTTCTGGCCGTTTTTTCGATTTCTTGTTTCAATTTAATCGATTGTTGACAGTAAATGTAGAATCTATCGTTTGACCAGAGTGGAGCAGCTCATAGTGGATAATTTCTTTCCAATACCACCAAACACTCAGCATAACCTTTCGAAGCGTCAATGCTGGCTTTGGGACCATTTGTTGAGCTTCACCGCGCTTGGATCATGATTTTTTCACACATTACTGTCGTAATTGACTCACTTTTCGTCTCCTGTTACCATTCGCTTCAGAAATGGTTCGGTGTCATTTCGTTTCAGAAAAGAGCGCAGTTATTAGTTCGATCCATTAAAGTTTTCACAGACATTTCATGTGATACCCAAACATGATTTGTAGTTTGAGTATCATATATTCTTTTTGTAGCCAGCCTTTATTAAACGGTTCAAACACGTTTGATGATGAATGTTAAGTTCCTTAGCGATGCCCTGGCCGCTTATGCGATGGACCTGGTCACTCTTTTCCATAATTTCATCGACTGTTTACAGGATGGGTCGACCAGAGCGGGATGCATCTTTCACATTGAAATTTCCAGAGCGGAAGCGAGCGAGCCATTGTTGTGCTACACGAACTCATACAGTATTCTCTTTATAAATGGCTTACGTGGCATTTTTAACTTTTTATACAAGAACTTCAAGATATAACGAATTTCTTCATTATTTTCACTCATTTTTGAACAGCTTTACTTTTTTTCAACTTCCCCGAATTTAATTATTTGGTTAAATGAAGCTTAAAATCTCACCTTTCCAATACTATATATACATAGTTATGACACAATTTGATTGGTAGCGACTGCAACGACAGCTATTGATAAAATACGAAAAGAATTTTTCGACTATCCAATACAAGAGAAATCTTAAATTTTTTAAAGAAATCACTTAAGAATTATACAAATGAATTAACAATAAAATATTCCTAAATGAAACCACATATTTATTTTTGCTGTAAGAAATGAAAATTTTCACATCGATCGAACGGTTTTCATGTCAGCTAATGCTGCAGGTCGATCGGAACAATATGTTTGAAAGTTGTAACGTTGCACTAGATAAAAACTGCAAATTTCCTAAAGATATAAGAGATTTATATAAAAAATTGTTCCATATAAGAGCTTAATTCTGGTCGGTCAGTTTGACCAGCAACTGCATCGTATGGCAGAATTAGCAGCAGAAAGTGATTTGCAAACTTGCAGATCGCAAATATTAGGTTGTCAAAAAAGTCTTGCGCTGAGAGTTTTATTCGTCGCATTGAGTCATGCTATTCCTTTTTGGAAAGCTCATTTCACGCGCTAACACACGTTTGATTGATTGTCGTTTCTTTTAAGTCGTTCCTCAGTTATAGCGTTGCAAACATGGAGCAAAATAAACAGAAAATACGGAATATTTTACAGTACTACTACGATAAAGGCAAAAATGCATCTCAAGCCGCCAATAAAATTTGTGCAGTTTATGGACCCGATACAGTTTCCATTTCTACCCACAACGATGGTTTCAACGTCGAAAATTGCGATAAAATCGCTGAATTGGTCGAAAGAGACCGGCATAGTAGCAGCCGTAGCATTGGTCAAGAGCTGGGCATGAGTCATCAAAAAACATTTTATGAACAATTGAAAATTCAATAAAAATACCGCAAGCAATACCGCAAGACTTTTTTGACAAACTATTATATTATATATATTATACATTTATAAATAAATAAATAAACAATAGTAAATATTAACTCGTCTATAATCACGTAAACGGTGTCTACGCCAGTAAATAAGAATAATATTAAAACCACATTTTGTTTAATTTTTTAAATTTTGAGTGAGTTAAAATTCCAAAAGTTGGGCGAACGGCATTCAAAAACACTGCGAATCTAATCAATGCGTCGATCTGAAAATCCCACCAATTTTTCAGTAAAACATAGAATATGGTATGATTCAAGACCCATCTAAAACCTCTGCCGTACTTTGGGTACAGCACCCTGCTGCAGTGAAACTTCACATTCGACATTACAAAGTGTCAGTTGAACCCCATACGAACATCACTTCCATATACCACTCACACAAAAACTAACCCTAATTCCCACTTAAGCTCCCACTGCGGCTAGTGGAGACCACGCCCCTAACATCTAAGCGTCCATCAGTCCAGCTAATCCTCATACCCTCGATATTGCTAATGTCCGAGTACATCTGACACTCTGCAATCACGCGAGCCCAGTCTTCAAACTTGACCCCACTCAAATACCTCAAGCTGTCAGATAGGTGCCTCTATAGCAAAAATGCACTCAGAGGCACATGCCCCGTAACAAAAAAAACCCGGACTCCGACAGAATCCAAAGCCTAGGTTACCCTAAACAAACCTAACGTCAGGGATGTACTCAGAAGTCTCCCGACAGTTAGGACTTTTGTCCCAACGATCTTAACACCTACACCTGACCTCCTGCTTCCTAAATATCCCTCCCTACAAACATCATCATCGAAAGTGCAATAAATTCGCAGCAATGACATACACACCTCTAGTGAACAGTCATATTTACGTTAAACTTAGTAAAAATTGGCAATTATATTTTAAAAGTGCTTTATTTTATTGATCTTTCAATAGCGATCGCCGATCGGCATTCAATTTCAATCTTCGCGCGTACTACAATAATTAAGTGAATGACATCCGACTGTTTTGCTGTTTGCTATATCTTTTTGAGAACTTCATATATTCTTTTACCGATCTTATGAAAAGACCTATTTTAAGAGTAGTAAAGATATTTCAAGGAATAACGACTCGATTCGCTAATATTAATTTGATTTATTAGCTAGAAATCCAAAACCTGTGACGATATATATCGTCCAATTGCAGCAATAAAAAGTTCGTCATCGATCAATACAGCTCTAACAGTAACAGCTAACAGTAACAGTGTCACTAGCTTCATTTCGAAAGAAGTCGGACTAATGATTCCACCAGACCAAAAACCATACCTAACTGTCAATTTAGGTGAATGTAATAATTTGTGGATTTTCTTCCCACCAGAACGAAAGTTCTGTTTGTTTACTGCACCACTCAGATGAAACTGGGCCTCATCGAGGAATATTCTTAAAAAATCGTTATCATTTTCAAGTTGTTCCAAGGCAAAAGAAAGAGTTCTTGAATTGCAATTGGAAAACAATTATTTTGATAATAAGTAAAATCGAAAAATTTGTAAACGTTATCCTTGCTTATAAATTTCCAAGATGAATTTGTAAACATTACTGGCAATAATAAAAAAAGTTATAGATCATGACATATTAAAAATGGTCGAAACGACACTTAGAGGTCATATCATCTCTATTGAAAAACCCGATAGTTCAATCTGAATAATATATTTCGAGATGTTCTATTGTTAAAAACATACACTATTAATAAAGAAATTCTGAAATTTTTGCAAAAAAAAATATTTTAAAGTCGGCCATTGCGACACCATTTTCAGTGACTCCTCGGAAGAAAGATAAAAATTTTAAAAATACATGTTTCAGTAAAACCTTATCTAAGAACTTGGACGAGGATAAAAAAATGAAGATTGAATTTTTGGCAGAAATTTTTACACAAAAAAAAAATTTTATCTCTGTGAAAATTTCGTGAAATTTTTGTTGTAATTGAAAAAAATCCTTTGTCCACGTCTTCGAAAATTGCATCTCAAAGACCTGTGTTAAATTTCATGAAGATCCGTCGAGTAGTTCTCGAGCCAACAAATTTCGAAACTATTACCCGAATCAACTTGAAAATTTAGGACAACATTCTAGAGGTGTTGTAGATTTCATAATAAAAAAAAATAATAAAAAAATAGTAAAAAAAAATTTATTATTTGAAACTCGTAAACCTATGTAACGCCTTAAAGGCCAAAGCGCGTGCGCAAAGTTTCATATCGATGTCTCAAAAACTGACGCACCAGTTGAAGTAAAGAATTTATTTAATTTATACATTCGAGAAGGAAATCGATATGAATCGGAATTGCGAACTTCAAACTGTAAAATAACGGATCAATGCGCAGCTAATCAACACAAAGGGGTAGCTGCTCTTACGGTCATACATTTACTTAATAGCAAAAACCTTGTGTTTTCATTTACAAACACACACACATTATTTATTTCTCTATTTACACTAAATACCTACTTAACCTTTTTGACTGCAGCTGGGCGTGCCACTTGCCAACGGCGTTTCTTTAATAGCGCACAAAATTTTCCTTCCCTTGAACTTTATTGCGCGTGTTTACTTTCGATACAAAGACGAAGCAACGCATTGGATTGCGCTTTTTCTCCGACATAGATTGCAAGCTAACGCCGCATATGCCACGATGTGGCACGTTTTAATCATGTTTATGCATTGGCTTAGGCTTATCCATCATTGGGCAACATTGAACACGTGTGCACGGCGCAAGTGGCACGAGGCCGCTGGGGAAGAGGAACTTAACAGAAATTCGGAATTGAGCATTGTATAATTTGTGGGTGCATGCAACATGAGGCTGCAAGCAGTTGTTCGTATGTATCAAAAGCTGCTGAAAGGCAATGAATGTTTAAGTGCGTTCGAAAGCGAACGCCCTTGCGGCTGCAAGTGCTGAAAGGCTGACAGCCCGCCGATTGGCCGACGACACCCAATCGCCGGAGCTTTAGCGCCACAACGGTAATCCCCTGAGTGTGTGCTGTTATTAAATTCCATATTGGCCAGCAGCAAGCATTTAATGTGGCTTTTGGTGTGTTTGTGTGCGTGTAATGTAGTGAGAGGATGTGGTGGGGCACTGTAATGTGGACATACGTTAGCCATTGTCTGTATATGTGCTGCTTTAATAATCCTTGCCTCAAGTACGCTTCGTTATAGCGCAGCAGCTAGTTCCAGCATGCAAATAATTTAAAATTTTACAATCTTACAGCCACTCAACAGCCTTGACTTAAGCCGCGCTGAGCTCGGCATGCGCTCTGGCTAAGCTCTTTCCGCTGCGAATGTCAGCGCCGCTGCTGCATTTGATGTGTGCATGGCGTGTAAATGATGTTTAATTAAATCAATTCCTTATTTGAATGCCGGATTTGCAATTCGGACTAATGAGACGCGCGTAAACAGCACGCTCATAAGGTTGCCATATGTTGCAGCAAATTAAATGAGAATGCAAACGCAGTTTGTGTGCCGGGGGATTTCTATACGACTTTACGACTAATTTTACGAGGTCTCCTGGCATTGGTTTTATGTGAGAAATTTGAACTGATTTACTTTGTGTAATGGAAAAAGTCGTAAAGTTCTAAGATTTCAAGTGTGGAACTAAAGTGGCATTATTTTACGCTTTCTAAAAATTGATGCAAAGGAATTTTAGAACAATGCAAATGAATTTAAAAAAAAATAAAAAAAACAAAACAATAACTCTGGCTGCACCGAAGCTGTAATACCATTCACAAGTTTACTTCCACAACATTAAAAGGTATAAAAGAGGTTTATCTTGATCTTGATTAGTCAGAATGTATGGCAGCTATATGCTAAAGTGGACCGACCTGAACAATATGTTTGGAGATTATGGCGTTTCTTTGGACAGTAATCTACGCCGAATTTCTTGAAGTTATAGTCTCAAATAGAAAGGTTTTCCATACAACAATTTTATTTTTATCGTTCAGTTTATATGTCAGCTACAAGATATAGTGGTCTGAATTGAACCATACGTACGGCGGCTATGGTGTTGATTCGGAGAATAATCTATGCCAAATTTCGTGAAGAAATCTTCTGAAATAAAAAAGTTTTCCATACAAGAACTTAGAATTTATCATGAAGTTCGTATAACAACTATATACTACTCTGGTTCGATCTGAACTATATGCTCGAATATTATAACATTGTCTTGGACAACCATCCATACCAAATTTCATGAATATAATTTATCAAATAAAAAAGTTTTCCGTACATGGACTGGGCTTTTATCGTCATTTCGTATTCATAGTGGTGCGCTGTAAGCAATATGCTCGGGTATAAAAACACAAATTTGTTGTAAATAAAATGTTCTAAACCATAAAAATTTTCGAGTGTGAACTTCAAAATGCATGCGAGAATTTTATCAGAAATAAAACGCCTACAAGCAGAGAACCCTCAGCTTCAGCCTCATCCTAACCTAAAACATTTTTATAATATGCACACATACACACACATACAAAAATATTACACGCTTAATTTGAAGACAGCCAAAATATTTTCGAAATTTCAGCAGCAAATCAAAAGCAAAGATAACAAAACTAAAAATACAAAAACAATCAATCGAAAAATCGCAACCCTTAAAAGTAAAGTGCAAGGCAGAAATCCGGTGAGCAATTAAAATGCAAAAAACATTCTGTACAACATATTTGTGAACAAAATGAAAACAACAACGCTCAACAACAACAGCAAGTAGTCACTCCATTACCGACAAACGGAAATTTTAACCGAAATTAATTTAATAAGCGTGTCCTGGCGCAGGCAAGCATAGAAAAAGAATCACACACACAAACACAGGAACAACTTCTTACATACGAACACACTTATATGCAGCTTACACACAAACACTTCGCTGCCATTTACTCACATCACACATACTCTCAACCTAAATACACCGTTAGTCGCAGTCCGTCGCGCTATCAGACAGCGGCGTGGCGGTGGTGAGTGCTATGCACCCCGCTGCTCAGCCAGCGGGATATCTGGCCGCCTACCCTTCCTGCTGCCGCAGCGTACTACTTTACTTCTTCTACTTTTTTTCTTTGGTTTTGCTCGAATAACTAATAGCTTCATATTACAAGTACAAATTTTTTTCGTTGTCTCACATTTATTATTATCATCCTTATTGAGTTATATTTGTTGTTGTTTTGCTGCTATTTCGCTTGAAAACGCTGCTGATTGTGCATTTAAGTGATCAGCGCTGATAGGAAAAACAGATGTACATTAGTAGATATGTGTGTGTGAATGGAATGCTGTGTGGTGTCATAAAAATTTTCCCGCTATTGTTGGCGTTAATTAATGCAGAATGCTCGAAATTGGATGCGTTTTAAAGTCGAATTTGTAGATTTTGGGTTTGAGTTTTGGCAAAGTTTAATTGCGGCATTGTTTTGCTTGCGTCCTGACTGATTTTGTTACTGACGCATTAACTGGGGTTCTGGAATTATACCGGGCACAAGGTGGAGCAAAGTGTTTTGTGGTAGTTAGAGGGGAAAACATATGAGTCAAAGAAAATTATTGAGTTTCCACTCATTAATTTTTAGTTAGTATAATATCTTTATTTTAATATTCTACTCTATTAAAAGCAAACACAACTTTATTCTCCTTTAAAGGGGAACAGCTAGAAACTCATGTCCGTTGTGTTGCTTAGAACTTCATCAACTCTAGCTCGAATTATTAAGACCGTCGCATATCGACAAACCGCCTAGTGCCTGCCATACATTTTTTGAGACGGTTAATATCAATTCCAGAGAATTTGCCACAATCATCAAAAGAATGGCAATTGAGACGATTCAACCTTAGTCTGAACTCATAAAAGAGCTTAATTCAAAAGCAGTCGCCAGGACAGGATAATACATATTACCCCAAAAATGCTAATTGAGTTACCAAATACTGCTGTAGAGGTGCTCCGTTTGCTCTTCAATGCCGTTTTTAGTTTTGTATTGTTTCCAATTTCTTGGAAAAAGTCGTAGATCATCCTGATATATAAGCCTGGGCAAGATTTAACACAGCCGTCTTCATACAGATCAATCAGTTTTCTACCCTATCCTTCTAAAATATTTGAAAAAGCCTTACTATCGAAGCTGTCTCCCTTCCGCCACGAAAATAATATAATACCAACGCATAAATTCGGGTTTAATTACTAACGAAATATGAAAAACTATACTATACTTACTATATAGAACAGATAATTTGTGGTTAAAGTAGGAGATTTTCATATCTGATGAACGACCGATAAGGGCTGGTGCCCCACAGGGCAATGTTTTAGGCCCAACTCTATACATCATATACAAGTATACAGTAGATCTTCCAACAGCTGATAATTTATTAACTTCAAATTTTGCGGATGGCACAGCTTTAGTGAGCCGTAACAAATGCCACATTATAGCATCAATAATATTAGTGGAGCGCTTAAGCTCTGTCGAAGTTCTGTGTAATCGTGTAATCATGTGCTTGAGATTGTCTAATTTTTAAACAGATTTAAGATTTTATTGCTTATTAGTGGGCTTAAAAAAAACCAGATCCAATAAATAAGGAAATATTGAAAGAAATGCTAAATCCAAACTAACACTAAACATTATCTTCCGTACTTATGTCATTTTGACCGAACGCAAACACTCATCTTCCCCGCTAGACAGTCTTAATAACAGTAATAATGCCTAAAAATTATAAAAAGAGTCAAAGTCAGCCACCGTAAAATTATTCTTTTACGACAAACTTTTAACAATTATTTTCATTTATGTGCCGCTTCTTTTTACTGCCAATAATTATATTTATCAATTGTCAATAAGTAAATTAGTTTTTGTTTGCCTCATTTTTGCAAGCAATTTAGTAAAAATAAGGAACTCCGGTAGTGACTTAAAAACTCATTTTGTTTTGCTAATTGATTTTGGCAGTAAAACTCGCTCGTAAGCCATAAACTCGCAGTGTACAGTTATTGCCACGAAATTCCAGGCACCCACACAACACACACTCAAACAGAAATAGTAAAAGTTAATTGAAGGAAATATTTTAACAGAGAACACACAGGCACAAGTTTATGTTAATGTTTTTTTTTTATTTATTTTTTGGTATT
Organism: Bactrocera latifrons; assembly: GCF_001853355.1. NCBI lineage: Eukaryota > Metazoa > Arthropoda > Insecta > Diptera > Tephritidae > Bactrocera > Bactrocera latifrons. Next base: position 303,220 of record NW_017537390.1, on the reverse strand, counting down.
AACAATTTTCAGCCTTTGAAGCGATAAGGGAACCCCAGCATTCCTTGCGCTGAATAATTTTTATATTTTTATTGCAAAGGTAGAAATTATTGATTCTAACGGTAAAATTTTCACAGGAAATGTTATCTAGGACACGCTAGAGGTCACACATAGCTGTGACAGTATTTGTTGCTATTAAGAGAAGAAACGTAAATGCACAATGATCATATAATGATGTTTTAAATATTTGCAAATCCTGAAATTTTTCTTATCAGTCTTAACTTTGCAGCAGATATCAGATTTAATTAAAATTTGAATACTATCAAATATCCAACTTTTAAATTGAATATCCATAATCTTGAGGATCCCGAATACTATCTCTACTAAACTTAACAATGCAGCAGTTTAAAATATTAAAATTATTAATCTAGACGACGATTAATCTCAAATTTTCGGGATCCCGAAATTTTTCTGCATAGCCTCAACTATTTAGAGGATGTCTCAATAAATTAATATATAATTAATATACTTATTTACATACATATAATAGTTATTAAAGTATGCGACTAATAATGAATATCGAATTTTCGGGATCCCGTAAAATTTTTTGTAAGCTTAATTATGCAATATCATCAGATTAAAATATTAAAAGTAATATAGACGACTAATAATTAATCCCGAATTTTCGGGATCCCGAAATTTTTCACCATTGCCTCAACTAGTCAGCCGATCTTTTAATAAATTAATATACCTACATGTAATAAAGAGTCTCGAATTTTCGGGATCCCGTAAAATTTTTTAGTAGTCTTAACTATGCAATAGAGGTCTTAATGAATTGTAATCACTAAAATGTTGGAATTATAAATTATGTATCGTGAATTTCCGGAATCCCGCAAATCGTCTTCCTGAACTCGGGATTTCGTAGTATTAGCTATGGAACAGATGTTTTTGTATGCCCATACCTATATTTCGCAGATGTGCACATATGTACGTATGTACTTACACTTGCATGTATAAGTAAATGTGGGAAAGCAAATTGGTTCCATTAGCTACCGATTATTAATTGGAACTTTAGCGAAATTTATTTCTGCATATTAAGCGAAAATATTTGCATGAAGGCTAACTGCGGGAAAACAGACACATGTAAGTCAGCACACATGTTCATAGTGTGTATGTATGTATATAAATACGATGAAAATTAGCAGTAGAAATGTTTCTAATTTCTATAAATATGTAAATATGTGTATCGATGTACGCCTGTATGTGTGTGTAATATCTTGTTTAGAGCTGAATGAAGTCATGCAAATGAGGAAACAACCGCAGAAAAATGCTAATGTACTCATTTGTACCGTTAAACTATGTGAGCCCACTAACGAGTGGGCGGTCCAAAATGTTTTATTATCCAGCGAAGGCGTGGCTCTAACGGCAGGATAAATGACTGTATAAAAGTTATTGCGTAAGACGAAAGAAAACGCGCAAATGTTGCCACTAAACGCGTACGAGAAGGGAATTATACATAAGACTACATGTGCTCTGGAACAACCAATACATTTTTAATCTGCATGTTAATGCTAATAACGCAGTGTAAAGCTAATCAAGCGATAAATGTAGCAGAGAATTTTCGCTAAAATCCGCCATAAACGCACATGCTTGCAACAAATCTTCACATACATATGTATAGATATGTGTGTATGTGTGGCATGTGCGTCACGGTTGAGGGGTGCGAATGAGCAAATTATGGACAATTTTCCATGGACAAACATGCACACACACATACAAATATCTGTGTGCAATGATAATAAAAATACAAATGTGTAATGAGAACGCCGCGCGGCGCTTCCGTGAAATTGTTGCAACAACGGAGCGAAGAGTGGGTGTGCAATTGTATGAGTCGACGCACATAAAGAGCGAAAAAGAATGTGAATTTTTGCAGTCAGGGTTAGGCATGCAACATGCCACACACTCATGCACACGTGATTGCCGTTAAAGCGCTGCCAGCACTTCCGCACAGTCGTCGCAACATATGCGCGCATTTATCCCCTAATAAACTCACGAATATGTGAACTTACCATTTGTGGCAACAATGAGCATTAAAACAAATGCAATAACACAATGTGCAACATGCAACAGCACTCAATGATTTATGTTGAAAAACATATATAAATGTAGTTGCATGTTGCCCTTGTTGCAACAATACGCCCGGAAAAAGGACTTTTCCGCAATTGACTCGCTGCAACACGCACGCACACACACATACACACGCTCATAAGCTGCCACAAACGCAATGCCAGGCATGAGTTGGTGTAGCGTAGCGCCGATTAACCAAATATCAGCGCAATGAAGGGGCGAAGCGCACAGCCAACAAGGTGAAACACACACTAACAAAGATGTGTGTGCAGTCAGCGAGTCACGAAAGCAGCCAGGCAGCGGCACGCAGGATATGAATTCGACACTGACCGTCGAATGGCCTGCGGTGATTCTCTTTGGTTAATTTTATTTTGTTTTGTTTTCGTTTTTTCTTCTTTCTTTGCTGTTTTTTTTTTTTTCTTTTGCTTTGTTTGCTTGTTGTTGTTGCTTTTCTACTTTGATATCGCAAAAACGTGGCAGGATATTCGCTGCACATAGCTGCATGTGCATGTGTGGCAAGCAAATGCATAAAATCGTTGCGAAAATAGCCAATAATAACAACAACACGCCGGATAACAACCTGCATAAGTAGCGGTTGTTATTGAGAAGCACCACAGCGGTAACAAGCTTGTTGAGATGTAATCATATGCTCTCTTTGTGAAAGGCTGGGCGGCACCGTGGCAATGGGCGCGGAAAATTTGCTGATAAAGAGCGAAGAATGTACTTAATATTTGGACGGGAAAGATGTGGGAAATAATGTAATGCGATCTACTGTTCTGCATAAGTGTGTTAATATTTACATAAAAGCTTAGTACATATCTATGTATACATTAGAATCCTTCAAAAATGATTTTGGAATTTTTTTTTCAAGCCATCACATATTCAGAAAGCGCACTTTTCGAACTTTAATAATTTCTGCGACAAAGTGTGATTATCTCAATTAGACGATTAAATATAGTGTTTTGAAATTTGGAATTTTTTCAAAAAAATAAAAAAGTTTCTGAAAATAATAATTTTGTCGCGGGAATGTTTAAAGTTTGAAAACCCAACTATGAATATGTGATGATTACTTTTGAGAAACGAAAATTAGTTGGTGAAATTTTAGTTTGAATGAAAAAACGAAAATTCCTATGATAAATGTATGGAACCTAAAAAAAAGATAGCGACCCCTTAGAGTTAAGCCACAGCGCCTGGATTGAGGGAGGATTTTTTGTTTGTCAATCACTAGCATTTAATTACCCCCCAAAATTCCAAATTTTTTTTTGAAGCACCCTAATATATACAATATCATAAAACACTAAAAATTGCAAACTATTATTTTTTTTTTTCTTTTCACATTTCGAGATTTACAATTTTTGAATTGAAAAAATTTCCTCGAGAAAAATATTACTGCGATATTAGAAAGTATTCTAAACAGTTCCAAAGTTAAGATATTTCATATTTTTTATTATTTTGCATGAGAATTTTGAAGGCTCACCGAAATTTTTTAAAATTAGGCACAGCATTTGGTATTATTATTTTCTTTGGTTCACCCTAATGTATAAGATTATATATATATGTATATTAATCTTTCAAACATATGTATATCCTATTTTTGAGAGAGTTGCCATCTTATTAATGGAGAAATAACTGTTCTGTCCTGTTTGTAAGTTCCAACTATCCATACGTTTCTATACACCTTTTAAAATCGCTAATTATACCCTGAATAGGGTATATTATGTTTGTCACGAAGTTTGTAACACCCAGAAAGAAGCGTCGGAGACCCTATAAAGTATATATATAAATGATCAGTATGTTGAGTCTGTCTGTCTGTCTGTCCATCTGTGTGTCTGTCTGTCTGTATATATACGAATTAGTCCCGCTGTTTTCAAGATATCGTTTTGAAATTTTGCAAACGTCATTTTCTCTTCAAGAAGCTGCTCATCACGAAATTTGGTGTATAATATTTTGTAATTCAACAATGCAATCTCCGAAGAAATTGTTCAGATCGGTTAACTATAGCATATAGCTGCCACACAAACTGAACGATCGAAATCAAGTTCTTGTATGGAAAACTTTCACATTTGACAAGGTATATTCATGAAATTTGGTATATATTATTTTCTAAGGCAATAATGTTATCTCCGAAGAAATTGTTCAGATCGGTTAACTATAGCATATAGCTGCCACACAAACTGAACCATCGGAATCAAGTTCTTGTATGGAAAACTTTCACATTTGACAAGGTATATTCACGAAATTTGGTATAGATTATTTTCTAAGACAATAATGTTATCTCCGAAGAAATTGTTCAGAACGGATTACTGAGCTTCCATACAAACGGTACACATAGTTAATAACAGAAAGGCACCTGTGAAAGGTATTTAGCTTCGGTTAATACCGAAGTTAACGTTTTTCCTTGTTTTTTTAGCGAAATTTGCATTTTTTATTGCAGAAAATATTTTTTGCCGCTTACAATAAAACAACCTTGATTGAAAGCAGGCAATCAAATCAACCATTATTTTTAGTTTGTCTTTTTATTAGACTTGGGTATCAGCGATTGAAAATCGCAATTTAATTCTTCTTCTCGGCACGATTCTATGTACCATATTTGAACTCTGCTCTCTTCTCGATCAGTTACTTACYTACAAGGTACTCTATGAATACCTATTTGATTTGGTAAAAAATGCTAGCTATGCTTTGTTTACATCATTTATTATGTTATTATACATTATACCAATATAATCAATTTATACCAGTTATTTTTTCGATAAACTACCAACTCGATTATTAAAACTGGTATAACTAATAACCCGTATAACGTTAAATGACATTTATTGATCAAACAAAAGTATTTAAAAAACTTTAATATAAACCCTTATTAATTTTTGTAAAGCAATAACAAGTATTTCTACCTTTAAAGCGGTTTTATGCAAATATAAAAAAACGACAGTAAAAACTTAATCATCAAATACTTAGAGTTGGATCGGGAGCAGAACGAAGCAAAACAATTTCTTACTATATATAAACTAATTTGAAAATTATTTTAGGCGTCTTCATATAATTGGGTTGTCTTTACATAATTTCAAACAATCCTGCCTTAAATGATAGCAAAGTTTTGTTTCATGTTGAGCACGCGGTGGAGCTAACGATTTTCGAGAACGCAACTACAACCATCCAAATTTGGGATGCCTCTCAGCTTTGGAACTTAACATACAACATAGTTTGCACCCAGGAAAGCCATTTAATTACATCTAGATCTAAGCTATTTTTGTTTTGACAAACCATAAGCTAAATCTTCCAACCTACTTACTAATCACTTAACATTAGTCGCATGTCTTTCACGCCCCTTTGTTGCTACAAAGCAAAACAATTTACAAAAATACTAACAAAAACAAAAGAATAAAATTTTTAAACCAAAATCTAGCTGATAATCAACAACTTAATCCAACCAAAAATAAAAATAATAACAAAAACAAGTAAATAAAATGATGCAGAATCCACGACGAATTTTCGTCAGCCATACAAATTAGCTAAGCTCGACAATTTAGCCACAACAAAGCAGCATTCGTTCGTTTTTGATCGGTCGTTTTTGATGACCGAAATTTGCCAAACAATAATTCAAAACGCAAAGCACTCAAAAAGCAGAAACAACTACAACAACACTAAAGAGGGCGGCAAAAGCATCAAAGCAAGAATTCTAGGTGTCATACACACATACCGAGAACATGAATGAGACAAAACAGCAACGCGGCCGAAGCAAAAATGAGTAATGAGCAATGAAACAACAAGTGCAAAAATATAACAGAAATCTCAAAACAACAACACTTAAGTAAAAATAAAAACTAAAATCTCGAAAAAAATTCGCTGCAAAAAAATGAATGGGGAAAGAAATATTATTTAAATAGCCGAACAATTGCTCAAAATAGCTAATGACAAGCTGTAAGCATCACTGGCTGCTGTAGCTGTCACTTTGCATATTTTGTTGTTGGTTGGTTGTTGTTGTAAACCATTTTTGACTGAAACTACAAATTTTTGTGTGGATTTGTTTTTTACAGTAAAATGTTGTTGTTGATGTTGTTGTTTTTTGTGCTTAGCCACCGCTTGTCAGTCGTCAATAGTTCGCGCATCTTAGCGGCACATCAAACAAATCGGCGACAAGTTGCAACGTCAAAGCTCTTCCGCATGTACCCGCATTATGAATACACCGATTTATATGTTTGCCTATAGTTAAGTATACATACAAAAGGCATTTGCGATTTATTCCAACAATCAGCGTGATAATTGCGCGCACAGAGCTTTTTAGGTAGCGGCGAACTATTGAAAGCGGTCGGAGGTTCGTTGAAGATTAAGCACGGAGCAAACAATGTAATAAATAATTAAAAAAAAAAAATTGGTGGAAGTTGAAAAGCAAAAATTATTTCATTTTAATATACTGATTTTAATTTATATTTATCGATAACATTTTCAGCGATTTTTATCGATATCGATACTACCGAAAACTCACACGCATTGAGAGTTCTGCGACCATTTTACATGATTTTTAGAATATAAATTTTCATTGATATCGATAATACCGATAACACGGTCAATAATAACTCAACAACTCCGACTGAAGGATGTTAACCCAATGGTTAATTCTTAAAGTTACTGCAGCTTCAGCTCCAATAGTTGAACAAAACTGAGAATAGGGACTTCATATAATACTGTTAAAGATGTATCATGAATGATTTTTCATGGAAAATTAACCCAACAATATATCGATAGTATTGAAATAATGTAACTCAGTATCAATTTTCTCATTTTTCTCAAAATTCTTGTACCAACCATAGCTTTATATTTTCAAATGTAAGAATTTTATTGAGAAAACGTTATCTCAACTTTCTTCGAAAGAGCTTTGGAGTTGATCCTTCTTCCAATTCTTGGTTTACAAATAGAATTTTGGTCAAATATGTAAGTGTTCACAGCTTCCATTAAATATTAATAAGACACTTATCATATATCATAAGAAATCCCCCCGGTATGGCTGCCCAATACACGAATGATAATACTGGTTTAGGTTAGGTTAGTTCTTACGACTGATCCTCGCAACAGAAATCACACTTCGATAGTTGCAAACCTGTGCATTCTAATACCAGAAGCACTTAAGTATGGAGCAAAGCTCTCATATATTGACAAAGCATTCTGATCTCATTCGGAAAAATGTTAAGGCTGTTAACATTCCTGTCGGACTATGTTCGGTTAGATCGTAAATCATGGATCTATAAATACTTTCATTTGCGTCGGGATTTGTTTGCAAATCGAGCTTTGAATAGCTTTTGAATTAGAATTTCGTACTTTCGACAAGGAATATTTCGTCTTCAATTTCGGTGAGTAGTCAGTGTTCTTAACTAAAAAAATAATAATTAGATCTGTTGTTTAAGTAAAGTTTAGAAGTATTCTTTCTCCAAAAATTAGAGCTGAATAATATAAGAACAATTCCGAATTTTAATTCACTTTAGATTTTATCGATAATCGATAGCTTTTCGAATTTAACCAAAGTTTTACGATTTTATTGAATGTCAGTAGTTTTAAATTTTTTCGATAGTGGACGTTATACGAATTTATCGATAGCTTCACGATAGCCTAAGGATTTTATCGATAATCGCTAGTTTTAGATTTTATTGATAGCTTTACGATTTCATTGAAACTCGGTAGTTTTACAATTTTATCGATAGTTCGACGATTTTATTGGTAATCAGTTCGAAAGCTTCACACTATTATCGATAGTTCTAAGATTTAATCGATAATTCGACGATTTTACTGATAATCAGTAGTTTGCGATTTTTCGAAAGCTTCACACTATTATCGAAAGTTTTACGATTTTATTGATGATCGGCATTTTTACAATATTATTGTTAATCGATAGTTTTACTATTTTATAGCTAATTTCAAGATTGTATTGATAATCGGAAATTTCATTATTTATCGATAACCTTTCGATTTTATCGTTAATCGATAGTTTTTTTATAATGCGATAGCTTTACAATTATATCGAAGCTTGAAAATTTATATTACTAAAATTAATCTATATATAAAAGAAACTCGTGTTAGTTACACCATTTATAACTCAAGACCGGCTGAACGGATTTGGCTGAGAATTGGTGGAGAGGTAAGTAGTTTAGAACCAGGGTAAGGACATAGGATACTTTTTATATCTTTATATTACAATCCAATACGACTCATAGATACAAAAGTTATGTTTCAAGTCATATGCATTTTTTTTCAAAAGCCCACTTTGCACAGAGCTTTCGCCTCAGTGCTCATTTCGCCTGTTTTCAACTTTGAAAATATCTTTTAACGGTTCACACGAAATGCTTAATGATCCATTTTTTTACAAACTAAAACAAGTTGCTTCACAAAAATGCTATATCTCATTAACTAATAGTTAGAATCCAACTAATAGAAATCATATAGATGTTAGTAGTAGTATTATCTAAGTATATATCAGCCACGGTGAAGCGTGGACGGGTCTTCTAGTGCGTTATAAAATGAGTTGGAAAGAAATGAGTTTAATCTTCTATTAGTTACAAATGGCGGTTGCATTTCACGTTGAACGGCTTTACACGTTCTCAAACTCGAATGACTAAGGAAGATCACTATCAGGGAAATTTTTTCTCTAACTTAGCTTTGCTCACAGTTTAGGTTCAAATCTCAAGTTTTCCAACTCTCCAACTCCCGTTTTTTCCTCAAAAATATCGAAGCGAAAGCAAGAAAAAAATTAAAAGAAAAAAGAACTAAGTGTAAAGAATGCTAAATCAACAAAGTGTACATAGTCTCGAGTGCGCTGGATCACTACCTCACTTACGAACCCATACTCATATACAAATGATGGCATGTCAACGTTGGACAAATGTCGGTTTTTTCCTGCTCAAATACATTTGCCATTGAAACACGCAATGGAAAAGTAATAACTCGTGAACTGTAAAAGATATGCAGTGACGAACGAATATGCTGCCCAGCAAATATCAATTTGACTCGAGTTGAGTAAATACACAGAAGGTTTGCAAACACACACAGAAGTATGCGCATGTGTCAGTGTGCGTGTGTGTGTTAGTATTTTAATTTCACATTCGGCTTTGTTGTGTTTCACCAATTCGCTTTCTTTTATTTTTATTTTTCAAGTGCATTCCTTCACTTTGTACTCAACAATATTGCCAAAAAATATCCTCAAGGTATTTGCGCGTGAAAGAGCGCACATACGTACATATACACACACGCGCATTTATATAAGCCTAAAAAATTAAGAGTGCATGCATGAGTGTGCGTGTGTTTGTATTTCATAAGCTTTATGGAATTTTTCTGCTGGATTTTTCACATTTTTTCCTGCCTTTTGCTTTTACTTTTTGCACTGTTTACTCAACGTCCCTTCACCCGCCGCTTACCCCGCAATATAAAAGGCATACCAATGCATTGTTGTTGTATATACACATTGATGTGTGTGTGAGCAGGCATATTTCCGGCAGACGGTCCGGCTCCTCTGCAGTCATTGACGCACAAACACATACACTCACAATTATATATGTATGTAAGCGTTCATACCGTTCAGAGGTTCAGGTAGTCCTTGTTGGCAAAGCAGTTCGTTCGTCAAATATTATTTGCGCTTTGTTCATTGTCCTGTGGCGCTAATTTCGCTTTACATTCTCTGCGCGCTGTCGCAGCTGTTGCATGCAACACACACACGCACACCTTTGTTTGCATTCGCTCGTCCTTTATTGCTTTCCATTTTGCATTTTACTTTTCTTTTCGTGCTCACCTTCGGGTTCATACGTTTGTTTATTGATTTTTGCTGCTGTTGTTTTTATTGTTATTGTCAATTGCTGGCTGACTGTTGTCATTTTAATTGTTATTTGACGTTGATTGTTAAACACACACTTGAGCCGCTGTTGTTGTTATTTGCTATTGTTTGCTGTATTTTCTAGGACTACACCGCATGTCCGTCCGCGTTCGCCTGTTGGCTTGCCTTTTATTTGTTCACCCGCGCTTTGTCATGCCTTCACGCCCAGCTTTGGTAGGCCGAGCTCATCGCATTCGAAAGCAAATAAGGATACACACAAATACAAATACACCAATACATGTAAACACACACATTTGCGTACTATTGCACTCATGTTTGTTATTGTTTTTTATTGTAGCACTCTGTTAATGTTTTATGGCGCTTAATCCTGCGCTAACTGCCCTTATCAGTGTTGGACTGATTCAGTGCCTCTCCCGCTCTTTCGTTCCATTCATCGCTGGTGTGACTTTTTCGCCTTTTCGTCTGTCTAAACAAACTTCCCTGTCATGGAGTGCAAAATTTCCCATTTTTTATTGGTGCACGTATGCTATTTAAATTGTGATGTGCATATGTCCTGCAGCTACGTCAAGGACACCACTTCCACAGCAACTTGCATTGGTCTAATGGTCTTTAATGGCGAAAATTATTTTTGAAAACTTTTAGGATTTTCTTTTTATGGTCGGGCACTAAAACGAGTCAGAGTAATTTAGCAAATTTTTTCATAAAACATTTTTAACTATATCCTAAATGGATTTTTATTCTTTATTTTTCAAAGCTATTTTATAAAAGTTGGCAACACTGTTTTCGAATATTTTATTTTTAATTAAATTTTTTATATTCGAGTTTTCGATGTCAAATTTTTTAATTGAAATTTTATATAAGAATAACATGCAACAACAAAGCAAGCGAGGGAATCGCTAACTATTGAAATTTTCAATCTCCTTATTGGCAGGAATTGAAAACAAAAACATTTATACTCTCTGCAATTGCAACTTGGAGCAAAATGGGAAGTACTTTTAGGTTTAATGCTCCATCAGGTGAGTTCGAAAAAATAGAGGTTGTTATTTTATTAGTTAAAAATGGCTGTTGCACTTTATAAAAGGCTTTACATCTACTTGAACTCGAGAGACTAGGGAAGATCACTATCAGAATTTTTTTTTCTTTAACTTAGCTTCGCTGTTAGTCGAGATTCAAACCTCAAACGAACATCTGCAACTTACTACTTGGAACAAAGTGGAAAAAACTATTAGGTTTGGCAACACTTTATATTAATCCAGGGAAGATATCGCCATGATTACATCTATTAAACCGAAAGTTCGAAAATATTTATGTTAGGTATATGGAGACTAAGGGAACTTTTGAAACGATTTTAACCATTTTTTGACGGAAGTGATAAATCGATTTCGAAAATTTTTGGACGTAAGATGAAATAATTTGAGACCACTATTTGGGCTATTCCGATAACTTCATTAATATTGAATTTGTGTACTGTTAAGTAAAAAATTCAGATTTAGTATACATGTTTGTTGTATGGGATATAATGAAGCCGGTGCAGCATGTTTGTGAAATTTTATGCTTGCATCCCATTTATTCAGTCAGTTATGATACTTCCAGTTGGAGCGGTTATTATTTGATTTAAACGTTTCACCTAGCTAAAATAGCAAGAAATGTAAATAAAAAATATATATTTTTAAGCAGAGTTGACACCTGTGAACTTTTGCAATAAAAAAAAATGTATTTTGTTAATTTTGGTATAAACGAAAATTATATACTCGTATAACTTACAAGGAATAAGGCCATGGAACTACCTTCAGGTACATAAAGATTCTTAGTTATATGACGTCTAGGGCGAGTTTTAACCCGATGTTTTTAATTATAATTAAATTCCCCGGGTAAAAGGTATTTAAGAAAAAGGTATCTTGCTAAGTTGATAGCACTGTATTCAATTACTGCGTCAAATATGAGCACAATCTGTCAATCTGTCAGACAGTATCAGACAGAAGCTGCTTAAGTCGGTACACCTCAGTGCTGCGTTGCGATTTTTACTATGGATGAATGTATCAAACAAAGACTTTGTCTCAAATATTGTATTTGTAACCAAATTTCATGTGCGAAATCCTTATTGAAATATTTAAAAAAGGCCTACGGTGAATAAATTTCATCAAAAAGACCTATGAGTGGTAATATCCTTCAAGGACGGTCGAGAGATCTCTGAAGATATGCCTCGTTTTGAGTGATCTTCGACCCCTCCAACTGATGAAAATACAAGTACCTATTAAAAACAATTAACGATATCGAGCTTGAAAATCATAAGACAAGTCTTAGAGATGGCAAGAAAGCTCGACTTCTCTCACGAGTCTGTTCGAATGATTTGCAGGTCACTTTCGACATGCTCGATCTTGCGAATTCTGATCCCACATTCCTGGAGTGAACCCCATGAGACATCGGTTGACATCCAAGCAAGTCAAAAATAATCGAAATGGAGGGAAAAAACGAGCCGAAACAAACAACAAAAAAAAAAACCGGCCACGCCGCGTAAAAATCAAGGTGATGCTCATTGTTTTTTCTCGATATTCGTTTTTTGGTGCATCATGAATTTGTTCCGGAGGGACAGACGTTCAATAAGGAGGCCTTATTGAGGCGTTTGCGTGAGCATATCCACCGAAAACGGCCGGGATTCTGGAAGAACAATTCATCATGAATTTTGCACCATCGCATCGAGCCAAGATTGTGACTGAATTTAAAGCCAAAAAGGATATTCAAGAATATAATACAAATTTTCAAAGCAAAACGTTTGCCACTCAAAAAAAAATATTTAAATTTCCCCACCAATTTACGCCTGGAGCTCCACCCCATTTACTACTTTATAATGTCATATGTAAAACTTGTATATAATACGTTTTAAATTTGCTTTTTTCGCCTCCCGTAAGTAAGAGTCAGATTTCAGAAATATTATACCATTTCTATACTCTTTCAGTTTTGTTTTCGCTTGATCTTATATAAAAGAAAAACATGCATTTGCCTCAGGGCAATCTTTGGTAATAATGTAAGGAGAGAGCTGACCAAAAGGGCCGCGATTGTTTGCTTAGTTTAATTTGCACCCTTTTAAGCACTCAAACAACTGAAGTGATTTTCTTTATTTTCATAGTGAACTGAACGGTTTTTATGCTGATATGGTTAATAGACAATAATAAGTGGAAACAAAAACAAAAAAAAAATATATATTTTAATAAAAAATAAGTTATAAAACAAATATAACCACTTACGTCCAGTTATTCGACGCTAGAAATGATGAATATAAAGATTTTGAGTTATTTAGGAAATTGATAGTTTTGGGTGCGCGACTTAGTTAATAATAATTGGGTTCGTGAAGGAGATTATTTTAGTCCGTTATCTATTCGCTGCTTCACAGTTCGCTATGTTTGAGCCTTGGCGAGAAAGCAATAACAAAGTTATAAGATAAAGTCAAAAAGTCTCTGAAAATAGCGTTGTAAGCCATTCAAGTCTGAATGATTTATCAGTTATTTGTTCGATTCTGTACTACTTACAACAGCTAATGTTCAAAATAACCCGTTGATGATATTATTAATTCATTAATTAATTTCCGATCTCAGCTATGCCATTTAATGCTGAATAATAACAACTCAAAATTAATTAAAAAATAGCTGAACAGCAAACAAAATTGAGATTTCAAGACGCATTTTATTTTATTATTTATTATTGCTTTTAATATTTTCTTATAAAGGTTTCGCCGACCAAAAGACAATCACGAAGCGCAGAATTTAATAAAATCCCAAATCAATAAATAAAAAGGAGTAAAGTAGAACAACATTGAGATTGCAAGCATAGAAAAATAAGCGCGTATAAAGCAGGCAAGTTAATGAAAAATGTAATTCAAGCCGAAGCGCCTTGAAATATGCAATGACGCAGCGAAGAATGCGAGCAAACAGACGACGAATATCTACTTAATGCTTTATTCCTTCACTTAAGCCACCATATAGCTATCATATAAATATGAAATTACCAAAATAACAATTTCAAGCAACAACAACAACAATACATTAATCATACAAGACTGCGGACTATGCCGCATTTCCTAACAAGGCCCCACACCGCAAATATCTATATACCGATGGGTGTATGAATACACAGTTAAACTCTGATCCAATTAACTGCCTTGCAGCTAAGCAAACAAACAGCATTGGCAACAGTAGCAAAAACAACAAGACGAACTTAAATCGTACCGACACCGGGGTACTTGAATTTTAACAATGCGCATAAAATGTAACAAAATTGCTAAAATGTTGCAAATACACACACACATAAATATATATACACACTTATACATTTATATACGTGTACGGTAAGTAGCTGTATATAATTGAAGTACCAGCACAGTCCGACAGACGGCAGCACAGACAATTGCGTCCAAATACGAGGGCGCAGTTCATGATCGCCAACGGCACAATTTGACCAACACAAATATTAACCGTACCACTACAGCTCGCATGTATGTACGTGTGTGCGTGTGTGTGTGATATTTACTGTTGCAGACACTTCTACATTTGTGGATGAAGCTTGCAAATGTTTCATGCAATTATGAATGACTTTTGAGGCACAATGATAACTGTCATGATAAGCCTCATATACACACCTACACATAGCTTTCAGTGAGCGTATGTGTGGATGTGTTTGCGTAAGGACACATCATTATGCAGCTCCGTTTATGAGCTGAATTCGCCAGCTCATCCATTTGTTGCTAGTTTATTTGCTTATTTGCCTGCCTACTTATTTGTTTGTCCGTCTGCCGCTCAGTCTCACCGCTATTTATATCTCCTTATCCTACCTTGCTGTTTATCCTTCGGTCTGTTTGTGATTACACAATGCTTTGAACGCCAATTATATAAGTTGAGCAGGACTAGACACTGTAGCTACTGCTTCGCATGTCTGAGTTAAGACACATTTTGTATGTGAAGTCAAGGTGGGTCTAGATCCTCTCAATTTGAGAGGAGGTAATGGTTATAATAATTTTGTGAAAGCAAAAGCTCGGTAAAGCTCTAAATCTTAAAGATATTGGTTGAAATATATAAAGCGCTTTAAATTGATTAGATTAGACAATTGGAAATTGAGTTAATTTAAGTTGATTCTGGTCTCAAATGCATAAAAAGTGAGGTCATTATGGTAGAATATTAAATTTTGAAGCTTTACGCAATAAAATGTTCTTTTAATGACAGATGGGAACTACAGAATAAAAGTGCCTATCAAAGTGCTCTTAATAGTTTTCTCAGGTCCTTAATAATACCAAAAAGAAGGAGCCAGAGTCCGAGAAAAACGACGATATGGGTTTTGGTCCCTTCGACTAATGTTGTCCATTATTTCTCATACAGCATTGGTATAAAATAGGATCGCCGAGTACCGAAAACTTAAAAAACTATAGATGATCCAAAAGACTAATTCTAATCTACAGAATACTGATTCTAATCAAGCTACAGCAGCGGGAAACCCCCCTTCACTTTGTTGGAAAGCAGATTTACATGACAGAACTCGAGAAAATACGGTCCAAATGCAATAGTTCTGTACGAGGCAGCATTTGCAACAGATAAAGAAGTTGAGTTCAAAGTCAACGCTATTGGGGAATGGATTGGAAAGTAACTAATTCATTGAAATGCTTTAAATAAATTTCGAGCAAGTGGCCACGGCCATTGACTCGAATAAATTCCAGTCGAGAAACCAAACCTTCGACAACTTTTTGCAAGAAGTGGGACCGCATGTCAATAACAATG
Organism: Bactrocera latifrons; assembly: GCF_001853355.1. Lineage (NCBI taxonomy): Eukaryota > Metazoa > Arthropoda > Insecta > Diptera > Tephritidae > Bactrocera > Bactrocera latifrons. The sequence continues at coordinate 287,536 of NW_017537390.1, read as the reverse complement.
CGCCGAGTATTCAAAGCTTCAATCGTCTCGGTCTTATGTGCGGAGACAAGCGACTTCATAAAACTCTACAAAAAATAGTCCAACAGTGTTAAATTTTAAGATCTTGTGGCCCACCCCACAGCCCACCGACACGAAATAATACGATCACCAAAGTTTTCCTTCTAAAAACTTATTGTTCTGTTGGCTCTAGTGTAGTAATGACGCCTTGGTGGAACATCCTCCAAATCAGCCAAATAGCGTTCTTCTTTGACTGTATCATGATGGTCGACACACGACTCACAGAGCTCGTCAGAGCAGTGGCTTTTGAATAAGCATACCTTCAAATGCGAAAATTTTGTTTATTATCTCCCCCATTCAACTTAAAGTGAGCTTCATCGCTAAACAAAATTCTCTTCTGAATATCGGGTTCGATGTCATCTCGTTTTGTTGGATTTTGTAAGCACGTAAACCAAGATCATTCAGCAACATATTCCATAAAGTGTATAATAGTGTTGTTCGGGTTGGACGATGGACTCATTCGCGCCTTTTTCGATACTCAGCAATACAACAGCAATAGAGTCTTCGGTTCGCACTGGTACGGCGTATCTAAAGATGTGCATTATCCAATAGAGTAAACGCGATGAAACCCCAATCTATAATGGCTAGAATAACCAGCTTTGCTGGCGACAGTGGTTGAATATTGAACGAAACGCCTGATGCGTTGCGAGAATCCCACCAATATTTCCATAATAAATTCGGATGATTTGCAAACTTTTTTCCGGAGTAGATATGCTCATTATGAAACGATAAAGTAAACTGAGTATATATCAAGTACCAGCTTTCAAAAAGGCCAACTCGATTTCGAACCAAATTTTGTTTAGCATAAGGCCCATTTCTGGTGTTTAAACAAGTAGCAGTCTGAAGAGTTTCTAGAGCTTATTCATCCAGAAAAACAACGGGTTTGTGTGGTTTGTGGGTCGGTGGAATCATCAGTCCATATTTCTTCAAAAATGATGGCGGATCGTTGTAGCGCCATGGTAACCGATTTTTTGCCGCCTGAAGTTGAGGCTCTGAACAACACCGCGCCACTTAATACACAAATACACAAACACACAGTCGATAACAAGAAAAAGTTCAGTAGCCATATTTATATCTATGCACATAGTATAGGATTACATATGCACACTTTAATTCGGGTAAATACAATCTGATATTCAGGCTTAAATATTTACGCCAAAAATTCTCAGTCAAAGCATAAAAAAATAACAAAAACAAAAAAATAAAAATTAACAACAACAACATAAAAACCGAAAAAACAAAAGAGCAACAATGAAAAATTGTACGAAAACTTCGCCGCTGAAAGGCGAACAATAAAAACGACAGCTCGCTGAATCTGCGCGTAACGCGGCGTTAAAAGTTATCTAATCGGCGTACAAATGAATGTTATTGGCAGTCAATATGATAACAACAAAAAGTGGCAATAAAACGGCAGCCGCAGCAACAAAGCGTATACTATACATGCTGATATCACTAACCAAGCCGCAGAAACCGCGTTGAGTATGTGGCGAGTAGCTATTGCAGCATTCAATAACCGCAAAATACGAAAAAATTGCAATGTGTGTATGTATGTATATACTTATGTATATATATATATATACTTATGTATGCAAGTATCATGTAGCTGGTGGATTGCAAGTGAGAAGTGTACGGCGGTTGGGTTGTGAATAGAAGCGACGCTCGTGCAGTTGATGTTGCAAATACTCTAGTGTGGTAGGAAGTGGCGATGATGTTGCAAATATGAGGAAGCTTGTAGTTATTATATGTATTCATAAAACAATAACATGAAATGCGAAGTTTTCGCATAGGCATTGACTTGTGGTTACACATAAATGTGTGTTATGCTCGAACATAGCAATGCAGAGAGGAAGCCATTATTCGATGGAGTTGGGTACAAACAGTAAATATTTTTTTCTGATTTTGATTAATTTGAAATTTCTTTGTGTTTTTTTTTTTTTTTTTTTTTTTTTTTTTTTTTTTTTTTTTTTTTTTTTTTTTTTTTTTTGTAATTTTATATATTTTTTTAAGTAGAAAACCTGGAACAGGATAACTAAACGTAACGTAAATTAAGGTGGAAATTTAACTGCGGGTGAAAGCACAAAAGCAACTAAGTGAAGGCAAGCAATGTTCATCATGTTTATGTGAAAGCACGAAAACTCCATATGGATACATATGAAAGCTCAAAAGCTTTAAATACGTAATTGATACGGAGCAAAATCTTGCCGCGTCTATGTTCTCATTTTATAGAGAAATTCTGAAATTCTAAGGTCCGTTTTCCTCTTCCCCCTTTCCGCAGTTTTTTCCAAGGTTTGGAACTAAAAGCTCTGTTTTTACTTTGGTTTTGCGAGTCCTTCAGTGATTATGATACTAACACTTATACCATATATCTTTATATTAGGCACTATAGAGCCAAACGAAAAATTTCCTCAGAGTTTCTTGTGACCAAATATTGCTTTCAGATCTCCTGCAATAACATAATCGAAACTCATGCCCTGACATTAGCCATCTCTAGAATTTGGTGATAGCGCTTTGTCGATTTGTAAAGGCGTTATGATCCTTTATATAAAAGCTTTAGGTACCACAACGAACCGACTAAGCCGTCCAAGTGAGATCCCTCTTACGATCGACCTCTTAACCTAACCAAACTCAACCATACCCCATAAAACTTTGCATAGATTTAGGACTATAATTTTTTTCTGTGAACCAGAAGTAATTTTTTCATACTGAAAGACTTGGATCTGAGCATAAAATAGAGCAATATTGCTAAAGGAATACGAAATTGGTTTTAAAAAATTTATTGAAAAGAGAGAAAGATAGGAAAATAGAAACATATGCACTTTATGAGCTTAAATCTCACCGGATACAAGTAATTGATTACCCCTCTATTGTATGTGTGGTGAACTGCCATAACTTAACTCGCGAACTCAATTCAAATACAAACATATTTTGGTGAAAATAATCCTAGTTTAAGGTAACTATTATTCAGTAATATTCAACAGCATACTTCATACTTAATGAGGTGGTTTCGTAGGTAAGTCACAAGTTGGGAGTCACGAAGTAATACACAATCCGGACGTTCCAGGAGCAGGTTATAAGTTGAGAGTAACGAAGTAATACCTAATTCGGTGGTTTCTTGAAAGAGTCTTGAGATGAGACTCACGAAGTAGCGCTTAAACCGGTGGGAGAGTCTTGAGTTGAAAGTAGAATAGGTTTAGTTCTATACTACGGCTACTCGATGTAAAACAAAACTTGGTGAAATTTGAATGAGATCCCCATGAATGAGATCTAATAATAACAAAAAAAAAGAGTATATGGAAGAAGATACACTCAACAATCTTTCGGGCTTGTCGGAGCAATTTGACAGCAATCGATGTGCCTTGGTCGTATTTGACATTCGATTTTAGCTCAAGAAGAATTTTTGCCAAATGGAACCCACTCAACAACTTCAACTATATCTTTATGCAATACTGAGGAAAGGTGTGCAACCACTTTCCTAGATCTACGGACCCATTTTTAAAGTATATTTGGAATTTTTACCACACAAACATCGAAATTAGAAATCCATTAATTTAATAATTTTATTATTGTTGCTGTAAGTTGTTTTTGTTATCGTTTTGCCACATAATTCTTTAACGATATTGTTGTTTTGTTTTGGCTACTGCAAGCAATAAGTTGCACAGCGGCTGCTGCTGTGGCTGCTCATGCGCAACACGAGTACTCCAAGTGTCTGAAAACATGAAAGCATAAGAACATACAAACGACTACCGGAGCTGCAGCAACAAATCACAATCATCATTATTATCGCAGCCAACAACTACAGTAGCGGCAAAAGGTGCCGTCCTGCTGGTGCTGCAGAAATCGGGAAGCACACTAAGTGCCGCTAAATGAAATGTAAATACACGGACATAAGTATTAAAGTGTACAGCAGCAAAGCGGCGAAACAACAATAACAACATGCGCTTGGCAGCAAGCACAACAGCAACAACAAAACGATGTAACAACAAATCAGTCGCATTGCCAAAGCCAGCCAACAGGCAGCTAAGCGAATTACAGCAGCTACAACAACAACAATAAACGAAACAACAAATAGTGCCACAACAACAGTAGCTACCACAGTTGTTGCAATAAATTAATGTTTCACCGCGCCAACATGTTGGTGCAGTGTTGCCTGCCATGTTGCAGCATCTTCTTATTGGCGCAGCGGCTTGCAGCAACGTGCGCCGCCTGCTCCAAAGCGAGCGGCGCACTCGGCTGCTCATCGCCGAGTCGTGCTGCACTCTTCGACATGCGATTCTGACTTTCGAGTGTGTGTGCATTTCCACTGAAGTTGACTGCTGCGACTTCTTATTCCTCTGCTGCTGCTTTGTGATGGCTTGTTCGTTGTTGCACTTTGCATATTGCATGCACCAACAACAAAATGTTGTAAATTATTTGTTGCAACACAAGTCGAAATGCTAAACTTCGGCAAAGTGTTGAAATGAAGCCGCCAAAAGCTTTTACGGACATCTGACGCATCAAGTGCCTGACGTGACTGAGTGCTTAATGGTTGCCGGCGGTGAGGTTAGGTTGATGTATGTATGTACATGAGCCTCGCTTGGTTACGGTAAGGTTACGTCGGCCTCTCTGAAGACGACGATGATCGTTGTCGGTAATGACTATTTATTGTGTTTACTTTCAAGAATCGTTAAGGGCATTCAGTGGGTGGGACGCTTACTTTCAGGGACCAATTTTTTAAAACCTTTTACGATTGCTTTTTAAAGTTTCGTTTTTGGACGGTTTTGCATCAAAAAACGTGTCTTCAATGATATTATTGGACTGGATGACTTTTAACTTTTTCTTAAAATAAAAAAGGGATGAACTATTCCGAAGGATTAAGCAAAAAATATTTAATTCTTAGCCTTAGAAAGAGAGTCCGTTTCCAGAGTTTCTAGAGGAAATTCATCCGCTTTCAAGCGAAAACCTCTTTTTTATAAATTTTGGTTTATAGCTATTAACGTTCATCGTTTCATTGGAAACATTTTATTGGATATGGGTTCTAACAGGGGACGCACTCGAAACTACAAGTGTATTCAAAAGTCCTTTCGCCAAAAGAAGAGTGTATATGTTGTTCAGAGAAAAATCGCATCTTCAGATCTTTATGTTCTAGGAAGATTATCAGGTTCTGGCCCAAAACCATGAAATATACTAAGGCAAAATCTCACAAGACTACGAGTTATTTAAAATTTTCAAGAAAATATGAGTTCAATGAAAACGGTAGTTCAATCTGCGGCTAAAGAACAATTCATATCCCTCAGAAGGTATATTATATAAAGAAAGCTCTCTACTTTTTTATCATTTCGTTCACCAGAAAAAGTAAGCATTGTAAAAACGTTTGAAATTTGGACTAGCAAATCCTCAAACTTTGAATCTCAGATAGTAAAACCTCTATTCTTCATTATCTATTCTTGCAGGAAAATCCCGGTCCTTAATAACCCCAATGAAAATCTTCGATATTGCAATAAAATATTTCTGATTTAGAAACTGTTCCAACCACTTTCTCTATTTACTCTTAACTATATTCTGCCGACAAGGTATCTTATAATCAAACGAAGGATCGCCGATCAGAATAAAATTCTTTTATAAGATTACTATAACTTAGGAGCTACCGCTTAGAAACTACTACACAAATAAAATTAGTTTACAATAAACAACAAGAAACATTCATAATTTCTTGAAAATGTTTTTGCTAACTTGATGCGAAAAGCGGGGTCAGGAACAACATAGTCTAATTTTCTAAAACTTAAAAGGTCTGGCCTCTACAGAAAAACTCAAGAAAGCAGCACCAAAATGGTTTAAAATTAATCAACTCAATATTTCAATGCATTTCACTGCAGTATATCACTTTCTACATATGAAAGGTGGCTATGAGAGTTGAACAACTTCATAAATGCTTGACAATTGTCTTGAGAACTTGATGTATAAAAATGGGGTCAGGAACAATATGGTCACTTTTTTAATTCCTACCCTAAGTATAAATACCAGCATAGACATTAAATGTAAAAATTGTATCAAAATAAAAAAATTCCATGTTATCTAGAATGTGTTGAAAAGCTGCAGACCAGGAAACATACATAGCTTCAAAATGAATTCATACCAATAATATTATGAAATACAATACTAGGTCACTAAGTTTCAATAGTAGCTTAAAACTTAAAAGGTCAGACCTCTACAAAAACTTCAACGAAGTAGCACCTAAAGAAGTTAAAATTATTAAAATCAATGTTTCAACGCACTTTGCAATAGTAGTTGACTTTAAACATATAAAAGGTGGCCCCGACTCATGTTTACTAGAATAAAACTACTGCGAAAGAGAGCCATTTCTCTGTAATAAGTTCGAAAATCAACGAAAATGTAAATCATCACAATTAAATTTAGACTTTCGAAAATATTTACATTTTATCTAATTTGTAAATCTAATCAAAGTAATTTTCTCAATACAAACTTTTGCGAACGGAAAGTAAGTTCTAATTAATTGTTATACCGCCTAGGGCAAGAAAAACAAAAATAGCGTCGAAGAACTGCGTAGGAACTGCGGTCATGATAAGCAACAGCAACAAAGTTCAAACTTTTACCATATTTAATTAGTTGGGCCGATGCCACCAAATTTATTCATTCATTTTATATGTATGTGGTATGTACAGCTACATGCGTAGGTTATTGCCACAAGTGCTCTCGGCGCAACCGTAAATATTTCTGCCAGTCATTGAAATTGTTTGGCTTACAGGCAATGTTTGGGAGGGCAACATTTATGGACTAACGACAGCACTAATATGCGATGTGGGGGGTAAAGGTGAGAGTTGTGAGGAGAGTAGAGAGAAAACAATTGTTTTGATTTAATTAGTAGTGTGGAGTTTGTAGGAAATAAAAAAGCTACCAAGAGAAATTTCTAGCCTCGAATCTTTTCTCTAAACTAGTTCCGGAATTAGTTACAACTATATCGCTCAGGTCTAGCTACTATAACACATTGCTTCCATACAGACTAATCGATCACAGATACAAGATCGTGGTATGGAAAACCCTTTGATTTGATGAGACATTGTCAAAGACAGCGCAGCAATGCTGGAATATATCGTTCAGATCGAACCATTACAGCATATAGTGATACCACAAACGGTCTGGTGATGACACACGACCCTAGAATGGGGTTGACAGATCGAAAATATTGCAGAAAATGTCTAAAGCAAGGCACTAGGGACCCAATGCAGCATCTTTTATGCACTTGTACCACATTAGCAAAACTACGCTGTAAGCATCTGGGTTCGATAGTGAAGCCACAGAGTCTGTTGAAAATCGCGACAAGCGCAGGCATCCTAAAGGAGTAGTCTCCTCATGGACTTAGTAACTGAACTCCACATAGCATAGCAAAGAATCAGAACTGGTCTACGCGTGGCTCATCATAATCGCTGCACATATTTTCCTACAAGATCTCTCCATTTCATTGTGTCGGTGCGAGAGACTTGATAATATATCTTCCAGGCAACTTTGCCGCTTTTTCACAACCAATTCAGACTATCAACAATTTAATCTAAACAAAGAAATGCTACGGGATCAGCAACAACAAATACGTCTAAGTATATATACATAGACATACATACAAAAACAATTATATTAGATATGAAACTGTAAGCAGTGATAATTGTTGTTGTCGATATATCGTGGTATAACTGAACACAAGCATAATATTATACCGATATACATAAATGCAACCAATTGACAAGGCACTCGAAACTGACTCCGATCACCCAGGAGAACATACGCTCTCTCTCTCTCTCTCTCTCTCTCTCACTCTAACTCTCTAGCGCTCTTTCCTTCCACCGACGACCCTGAATATTTCAGCCGTAAACTATGAGTTGGCGGCGACCAGACTTTTTCAAAAGGAGTTTGAATGACAAAAAACCTAGACGTAAGGAACAAAAGCGGCAACAGCAAAGTGTACAACACGCTTTAAGGAGCAGCGGCGAGACGACGGAACGACAACAGCGAAGAAAAAAAATTTTAATTTTTGCTTTACTGCTTCGCTGGTGGTGCCGACGACCGTCGCAATACACACATAAATAAAATTTACAGAATGCAACAATAACAACAACGCATACACAGTGGCTGGTCGCTTGTGTGCCTCAAAGTCTGTGCGACCACTTGTAAGTTGGGACATTTTGACCGAAAAGCGCACAGACCGGAAGTGAGTGGCGAAAAGCAAAAACAAAAGTTTACACAAATACACGAGAGATGCTTACTGTTTGGCCGAAAACCAAAAATCATGCAGCGCAGCCAAGCAGTCGACCAACGCCAACGAAATGCTCACGTTTACTTAGTTCCAGTCCAAAGCCTACGTTGTTGTTTTAGTGTGTTTGCGAGTGTAAGGAAATTTGCATTTACACGCGCTGTAAATAAGTATATTTGGGCAAAGTCAACATTTTCAATTCAAAAACGAAAACACATTTTTTTGCTTATATTTCGGTTGGTGTAGTCGCTTTGCTCCACTTGGGTTTGCTTACCACGAGAAATTCATCATCCGCGTCCGCATATTGTTTACAGTTGCAGAGGTCGGTTGACTTTATGTTGCATGGGCCAAATGTTGCGCGAAATTATTTACTTTTCAATATTCGTCTAATTTTGCGGAAATAAGGGAGATTTGGAAACATTCTAAAGTCGGAAGGACGAAACTTACGAAGAATTTATTTTCAGTAACTACCCGAAAAGGGGGAGGGACACGATGTCATGCGACCCGTGCCAACGATCACCCCGACTGATGACCCTTAAATATACCTGTCTCGAGGAGGTCATGTATACCTCGTATTATGATTGCATTACTTGCGTAGCGGGGCTATCCGCAACTTTCTCCTAAGCTTATGGATCCAAAATGAGAAAAGGATTAAATGAGTCCGGATCTCCTGGAAAAGACGGAGGTAACTAGTTGTTCCGAAAAAAGGACAGCGCTTAACCAGTTTGAAAGTATCCAGCTCAAAAATAGGAGCTTGGAGTGATGAAGGGGCAATGATTGTTTCTAACCCTGTAACTGCAGACAATAACCAAAATATGGCTAACAAGGACGAAGGGAAAGGAAATGCCAAAAGATTGTGGTAGCGCTTCTGCCTGAATGACCCAGCTAAACCACGGTATGAGCGGTAGTGCCGTAGAACAGTACAAAGAAAACCGCCAATTAACGAGGCCCTACTGAGGAGCTCCAGGTGTCAATAAATTAAGGAAAAACTACCGACAGCAGTGGCATGCTAAGTCATCAGTCCGAAGACAAGGGATGTGACATCCGCTAAGCCATTTGCATTATCATTGATACACCGGATGATGGAGATCTCGACGGAAAAAAGTTCGGAGCGTAATGGAAATGACCGCAAGCTGTCCGCAAGCAATCCGCATCCACCACTGTCATGAACGGATGCCGAATGGTACTACGGCCTCATCATCTGGCCACTAGTGATTTTTCCGTACTAGTAGACATACTAAATTGGTAGGTGGAGAGGAATCACAGCAATTTAGGTATGCTTTGAAGCGAAGACTATTATTACTAGGAAAATTGTATCGCAAACATCGAATTCGAAGATCGGCAGATTCAGTGTATCGTCCAATATGGTCTCTTTAATGAACTCAACAACTAGCAAAAGATTTAAATAATTTTAATCCAAAATATTTCGACGCGATTATATCTGTTAGTTTATAAAGGTCATGCGAACTTGTTATCATATCAGCTACTTTGCTAACGTTAGAGGAAACCCATTTAAGGTATTTAGATCTTCGTTATTCTTCGAGGTTTTCTAAAGTTTAATAAATATACATAGAAAATGCAGACTACTTTCAAAATTTCTTTGGATGTTATATTAAGGGGTTACATGGGCTTATGGGTTTCAAAAAATCTAATTTTTTTTATTGTCTTATTAAACTCTGCAACAACTCTAGAATATTGTCCTAAATCTTCATTTTAATCTGACTAATAATTTCGGAGACAAAGCTTGAGAACTTATACGCTCGAGGCTAACTAGGCTAAGTGCTGCGTCTTCAAAGGCGTCTTTCTCGAAACTGTGTTTTAGAAGTCGGTTGGCTAGATTTTCCCTTCGTGACACGTATTTTTTTTTTTTCACTTTAAATGATCCTGTTAGGAGTTATTTTGCCAACGTGGTCGCATCTCTTTTCCAAGGGATCACCAGAAATGGCGACGCAGTTTCCGAATTTAAAAAAAATTTTTTTTTTTCACAAATTTCCGAATTTTATCGATAATAGGTATGGTTGTAACAATAAAAAAATTATAATAAAATATTTAATTTTTATATCGAAAAAAAATTGTAAAAAAGGTTTTTTTTACTCGAGGAAACCCATTTAACCATTTAAATAAAGTTAAAAGGTCGATCTTATCAGGATGTGTTACTCAAATTATCAACATAAAGGATCATAAGACCCTTTAAATCGACAATGTTCAGACTAATATCAGTTTCTACTGTGTGTCTTGATTCGAGCTGTTTCAACCTCAATCTTGCAAAAGCGAGTAGAAAATGCCATTTCACATTTTTCCATTAAACTTTGACAATGGCGTCCGACTGGATTTTAAAGCTTACAGCATGACAGTATCCAGTATGAACTCCTGCGATTTCGATCAGGTTAACTTTTGCTAAAGCAAGTGCCTGGATATGTCCCCAGCGTCAAAGTAGAAATAAAGTACCTGTTCTCGAAGAAAGGGGTATAACATTAGAAATATTTATGGAAATCGTACAATTTTATAAAACATCTCTTTTTATTTTCCTGTTTATTTTTTATACTTAAGTAATAACCAATTTCTTTTCTTTATAGGTAAGTTTGAAAGCATCAAAAGATCGTGAGTATGAAAATGTAACCAATACTGAAAACATAATGTACATAATTTCCGATCATAAATAATATATTGGTCGTTCGGCATTTGCAAAGTTCACTTGAGATATAAAATGAAATTTTTTTACCAATTTTGACAATTTGTAAACTTTGGAAGATATATGTAATATATCCAATGTTTGTAGGATCGCTTGAAATTGCGTGTTCCGAGGCACAACGAACACATCAGTCAACGCTTTGTCAATCATTTTCGCTGCCAAATTTTTCATACATAAACATTACATCATATACAAATTGACGCATATAAATATATGTTTATATATATACCATACATATGATTATACCTATAGAAAGGTACATGTGTGCAATGTCTGCTGACACAAGTGTTCTACAATTTATTTTTAGCAAAGTGTGGCAGCGCTCGCTACTTAAAGATTTACAGCCATACACATAAACACATCTACCAACAATTATACATACATATGTACATGTACGCAAGTGCCACCAAATCAAACGTGCAAGTGATTACCATACATCCCTACTTATAATTATGTACATACATATGTATATGGTATAACTGGGTATGTATGGCATGTAAATAGCTTTGTGGTTCGCATCTTTTAGCTTTTTTTCTTGCTACTTACAAAACTAAACAATTTTGTTGTATATAAAGTGTCTATAAACAAAAATCATTCGTGGAAATGAGCAAACGCAACTCAAAATGATGCTGATGAATTGTGATTAAGAGAAAACAGCCAACAAAATTTATGAATATACATAACTACATGCACATATCGTTGAATTTATGGGCCTAGGTATGTTATCAATCACTTGTTGCAAATAATTATTAGATTTTTTTCAATACGAGTAAAATTCAATAGTATTAGAGCATTTCAACAACGCAGTACGAGAATAGATTAATTATTGCTAAAAATAAAATTTCTCTTTTATAAGTGAATCTAATAATTTTAGATCAGTACTCCAATGTTTATAAAACACGTACATCAAATACAGCCAATATTAGACCCGTCCTTCTAATCACCGAACATTTTATACTCTCGCATCAAATACCGTATTTGTGTAAAGTTTTATTCCGCTATCATCATTGGTTCCTGATGGATATATTATACAGAGAAGGCATCAGATGCGTTACATTGGAAGAAGGCGCGGTTGTGAATCGATTTCACCCATATTTCGTACATGTCATCAGGGTGTTAAGAAAATATTATATACCGAATTTCATTGAAATCGGTTGAGTAGTTCCTGAGATATGGTTTTTGGTCCATAAGTGGGCGACGCCACGCCCATTTTCAATTTAAAAACAAAGCCTGGGTGCACCTTCCTTCTGCCATTTCTTCCGTAAAATTTAGTGTTT
>NW_017537390.1:229631-275009 GCF_001853355.1 Bactrocera latifrons | reverse complement strand
GTTTTCGCCATTTTGTGGGCGTGGCAGTGGGCCGATTTTGCCCATCTTCGAACTTAACCTTCTTATGGAGCCAAGAAATACGTGTACCAAGTTTCATCACGATATCTCAATTTTTACTCAAGTTACAGCTTGCACGGACGGACGGACAGACAGACATCCGGATTTCAACTCTACTCGTCACCCTCAATACTTTGATATATATAACCCTATATCCTACTCTTTTAATTTTACGACTTACAAACAACCGTTATGTGAGCAAAACTATAATACCCTCTTTAGCAAATTTGTTGTGAGAGTATAAAAATAAATGCGAAAGAATGTTCTTTCGAATAATGATAACAATTCCCCATTAAATTTTAAGAATATATATGTTTTCTTTAAGAAAGTAGATAACCTCGAAACGGATAATTCCTTTAAACGTCCTTAATAATTATTATTATTATTATTGTTTTTTTTGGAGTATACTTGTGTGATTCGCTTACAAAAGAAAGCACTGCTAACAGGTTAATTGATAAGTTGTCGGCCTAACATAGCAAAACACAAAATTCTTATGCAACATAGTTCTCTACAATCGTGATAGACTAATTACAGCGACCCTCTAACTTTTCGATAACAGATTTGTAGTACAATTTGACCTATGCTTCAAAATATAACTCAGTTTCGGCGATCACTTCTTCATTCGACGAAAATTTCTTCCCAGCGAGCATTCGATATCAGATAAGAGTATATAGTCGCTGGTTGACAGATCTAAAGAAGACGGTGGATTTGGAAGCAGTTCGAGGTCCAATTTATGGCTTTTTGCCATCGTTTTCACTGACTTGTAGCTTTGCATTTGTTAAAGAGAAATTTCTGTTGATGGTCTATTCTGACGCCTAAACTTAGCATACTAATGCTTGATAATTGATTTTGCTGGCGCAGTGTCCGGAAACTCGTCACCAAGCCAAGTTTTTGCTTCAACTTTATTTTTTCCCTACAAAAAGCAATATTTTAACAACACGCGAAATTAATCCTTATCAATTTTTTCACAATAACAAAAATTGCGTCACTCAAAATGATATAATTCAGAAACGATTGATCGGACAGCTGTCAAATTTATACACGTGCCTTTTTAAGGTTAAGATTCACTAAAACTATATGGATTTCATTCTAACAGCTCCAGCAATATGACGGGCTTTTTCATTTTACTAGAAATCTTTATCAAATTTAGCATGGAGAACTGTCCAAAGCAACACTTCTATCTCCGCAGAAACTATTGAGACCGAAGAACAATAGATATAACGAGGTTTTCAATAGGAACGCTGCAAAGGATACCGATAGGGACAGCAAACGACGTTCTTCTGTCATTTATCTTCAGTAAGGTTTGCCATTTTTTCATGGAAAGAGTAAGTAAAAGAGTAAAATGTTCCCATGCCAGTGAGACAAAGAAGTGGACGTAGTGTCGAGAATATTGCTGCCGCTGGCGCATTTATCAAATCAGTTGGGTATCTCTGTGATGTCGTTGTGGCGAATTTTGCCAAAAATCTTGGCCTACATCCTTACAAGGTAAAATTTACGCAAGAACTGAAACCGTTTGACCACCAGAATGTTCATGATTGGGCTGAGCAAAAACTTGAAAATATTCCGGATGTTTTCGAAAAATCATTTCGGCGATAAGGATCATTTCTGCCTGAATGGCTTCGTCAGTAAGCAAAATATGCGTTAATGGTCAGTCAGCAATCCACTCGTACTCCATGAGTCACCATTTGGTATTTTAAATTTATATTGAAATAGTAAAAAAGGAAAAAAAGTTCTTGTGAGAAAAATGTATATTCTAACCTTGTAGTATACATAGATACAAATGATACAAATTTATATACAAATTTGCTTAAATCAATACACAGACGTCCACTTGCCACAAAGGAATCTGTTTATTTTTTATAACAAACTGAAACACTGCAAAATGTTTTTCTTACGCAAGTGCCCAATGGCGAATCGATAACAATTTAATTTACTACTTTGTAGACAATAAATTCAGTTTGGCATTCAATTTGTTGCTTCTGCTGCAATTTACACTTATTTTGCAAGCAATTTCATTTCGGCCGCTGATCTAATACTCGGATTTATTTAGCTGTTAATGACTTTTTGCAAATGTTGTGACAGCAGTGTGTGCAAGTGAGCGATAAAAAGTAAAAATGAGCATGATGAAAGCGTAGAAATAAAGTAAAGTTTGCGTAAATTAAATTTTCAGCCATGTGCTGGCTTTACTTTTTATTCTCAGATGCATTTAGAAATAAAACTTTCGTCTGATTTATTTGCGGCATGTTAAACAAGCGACATGTGGTTGTTGTTTTAGACTAATTTAGTTTAGATTTCAATCAAATGCCACCATGCATGCAAACACACTTTTATACATACATATATACATACATACGCGGGCAATAAAGACATTTCGCGCAGCAACATAATAATATAATGATGCATGGTTGTTTGTTTTGTTATAGAATTTTATTTACTTGCGCATCTACATATAGTATATGTATATAGTACACACACACACTCAAAAATATACACAAGTGCATGTGTGTTCCTATAAATACGCACACTGCTGTCAGCGCTTCCTTCCTTGGCTTGCACCTGCTGTGTGCCGCAAATAAATTCACACTTGAATGTGGCTTCTCACCCCAAAGCCGTCTCCCGCACCACCGCGCTCAGCTGTGGCCACGGCATCTCCGTCATTTGTGCTCATTAATGTTTTGGCAATGTGCTGCGTATATGCGTACGTGTGTGCGCGTAAGTATTTGTGTTTTTATTCGCTTTACAAATGTAATCAAATGTTTTACAGATTTGGCAATTTTTCTTCATTTGCGTTCGTTCTATTTCCGATTTTTATGCGCGCTGAAGAATTTCGCGCTTTCCATATTTGCTTGTAATTAGTTGCGCGCTCGTATTTTCACCGTTATAACAGCGCAGATAAATGGTTCAACAATATTTCAGCTAATTTTTAAACAAATCCATATTTATATGTGCATATTTTTGGCTGGTATAACGGTACAACTTTCGAAAAATTTTCAGACAATGAACTAGCACAAAATAGCTTGCTCATGAGCAATACGTTCGATTGAAGACGCTCACTTTTATGAATCAGCGCTCAATAAGCTTTTTTCTAAAGGATGAGAGCTTCGCGGGGTGTACCCCAGTACACTTATTTTAGGTCTTTTCAACTACTTCGGTATAATTTGTGGATAGCACTAATCAATGTCTATAAAAACTGGCGTAAAGAGAGATTATTATCTACAAAGCTAAATAGAGATTAATACCTGGAAGCAACGTCGAATTGCGGAGTTGAGTCTCCACTTAAAAAAATCAGTTCAATCTTAATATCATACAGTATATATTTGTTAATGGGCTTCTAAAATCTATAAGTTTTCTAAGAGAGTTCGTGTGAAATCGCGTAGGTGCGTAGAGAAAAACAGAACGACTGTGATGAACAGCTCATCTTCGAAAACTAGCTTTTAGTTACACGAAAGCCCTCTAAAAGCTTTTCGTATGAGATTTTAGTAAATCTCTGTTTGTTTTTCACTAGTACTTTCTCCGTTAATTTTCCTTCCCGTTTTTTACATCTTTTTTACGCTTTGTAGAATCTTTTTCTGGGACATATCCAATAGTTTAGTTTCTTACCAAAATCATCGACATGTTTTTTCTTTTTTACTTGAATAATAAGCTGAAAACTATAGCTTAGGAAAAAGGAACAAGCTATGGTAAACCCATGTTTTTACGACGATCAGGACAAGAGCATGGCAAGAAAGGCTAAAATTCGATAGAATTATCTAAAGGGATGCAAAACTCATGTGTCAAGTAGTAGATCAAAAAAAAAACACAAAGTTCCTGCTCGCTCTTGATAGAAGAGACTGTAGAATAGTCTCAGTATAAGAAACTGAGAGAACATGATTCTAATACTCACTGATCATATTCTGTTGATAGATCGATGTGTTTGGAAGAAATATCAAAGCAAGGTGCCAGGGAAAAACTGTGTCATCTCATATATACTTGTCACGCACTAGCAAGACTGCGGACATTCGGTAGCTATACGGTATGAAATACTAGAAGCGATATCGATAGTGAGGCCGCAGATAGTTTTGAACGCGACAAACGCTGGCATACGAAAGGATCTTCTCTTAGGCTACGTTACGGCACTCCATCTTTCAACGCTAGGTATCAAAGCTCGTCTATGCATGGTTTAAGCGTCTACCAGAGTAAACTAACCTTACTTAACCTATATACTTTTGATCTTTATATCTGCAAATTTTAAAAATCCTCAGTGTTAGCAATTCAAATATAATGTACTGTGTTGTACTATGTCTCAGAGACCCTTGGTTTTATGAGAGTAATAAAAAGTTAAGAGGCCAGCTTTATGAAACAAATATTTTTCAAAAATTATTGAAATTAGTAAAACTGTAGGCATGTACCTGACTATATGTCTACCCATACTTTGATAGAACCCCCAGGGTTATCTAGTGATGCCGAGAGCATCCTGAAATTATGAGGAGAACACGTCTTGAGCTTGCTGAATGAGTGTGAAAGCACTATACTAGGAAATGGTGAACACGATTTCCCAATCGATGACAATAGAGAAGAAGTTCGAATAGCAATTACCCGTCTGAAGAACAACAAAGCGCCGGGGGCCGATGCGAATGCCGGCCGAGCTCATCAGATACGGCAGCGAAGAACTGATAAGGAACATGCATCAGCTTCCTTGTACAAGTAGAACATGATCGGAAGAAAGCACGCCCGACGATTGGAATTTAAGTGGCATAAAAACAGTAAAGGAGATAACAAGAAATTAGCCTAAACAATAAAACAATAGTTGGGAGGCCTAAACGCGATGTCTACTCGATACATTTCGAACTTCAAATTTAAATATTACTGAGCACAATTGACCGGGAAAAGAGATAAGCGAATACCTATTAGCTTTTTGAAAGTTAACAGAGCAGTTCTTTGATAAAGTATAATCTCGGCCCTTCACAAAACAATGATGATTTTTGAAGTTTTTTTTTACAAAAGAATGACAAAAAATAATCAGGAGCAAATATTGACTTGGCCTGAACCGAAAACTGTTCAGTTTAGGTAGTTTAAAAAAAATATTAAGCGTTTTCTTCAGTTAAAGGTTAGCTTTTGACCAACTTGTGTATTTTCAGTCAGTCCATTCACCTGTGAATCCTTAATCCGCACCACCATCAGAAGAATACAAAAACTGCTTTCTATTCTCTTTAGAGTTCTCTTTCACACCTTTCACGCCATTATATTCATTACTTTACTCCGACTGTGCGTGACCATATTTTCCAACTTTGGCTTGGAAAGTGTGACATTTACATTTATGACAGCAATTCGGTCAGATTGCATAATTACCATGGGAAGCAGAAGCAGCAGCAACAGCAATGCTTGCACTCAATGGCGAAAATGAAATGTCCCTTCTCTTGGCTCGGCTGCCGTTTGTGCGAATCGTAAAAGTGCAAAAGTGCCGTTTGCATTGAATGCAGCTTCCGCAATGCAATTTACATACTCTAACAGCTATCACGCACACACACACACACACACACAACAAATGAACGAGAAAGCTAATGCACAAGCAGGCAGGAAGCACAGGAGGACATTTGAGTGCACACAAAAGCAATTTCGTGCCCAGCACGGCTGCCACACACACACACCCACAAGTCCCGCAGGCAATGGTGATGGACAATCACACCGAATGTGGTTGCTAATTTCATCATTGCGCATTAAAGTTGGCAATAAACTTTAAATTGCCAGCAACAACAACAACGAAAGCAACAAATTGTTGTCTTTGGTTGCTTGCCACACTTGGCTGGTAGTGTTGTTGCAGCAACAGGCAGCTGCTGCTCAACTGTCACTGCATACCACCTATTGTTGTTGTTGCTGCWGTTGTCAATTTATGCAATATAATTTTGTGTTTATGTGTGTCGCATGCAGCCAACTTCTGCTCACCGCTACTGTCATTATTAGTTTCACTTCTTGGTGGCACAACGGGACGGCAGCGCTCGCTCGTTGCAAACAACTACGTTGGCAGCAGCGCCTGCATGTCTCATAAAACAATGGTGTAATTAAAATTATGATGATTCCCAACACCTAATTGCAGTGACGAAGGAGATGTCAGCAATATTCTGAATAGCTCAACGCTCGCTGGTTGGAAAGTTTCGTTGAAATGAGCGAAGGAATGTCGAAATGGCATCAATGCAGCTGATTGGCCTAAAGAGATTTATATAGCGAAATATATATTTTAGCAGAAACTCTCGCTCTAAAGTTTTGCACATGTGCGTTTCTTCTGTAGAAGCTGTTCATTTGCCAAAACCGTCGAAATCGGACTACTATAGCATATAGCTGTCATACAAACTGAGGGATCAAAACCAAGTTCTTTTATGGAAATTTTATGGAAAATTTATTTGTGAAGCGTATATAAGATTTCGTACAAAGTTAACGATTTTCCGTACCCAAACTAATTTAAACTAATTAATAACTGAGATCCTCGCAAAACTAATACGACTAAGTTGCGTAATACAAAAGCTCCGTCAGGATCGGGAGGGACCCCTCCGAGCCGTTCGATACCAAACCAAGTTTCAGACAAAGCGACTTTATTTCGTGCGGCTCCTTCAATTTACTCTTGGAGAAAATAATTAGAGCTGCAGAACTAAATAGAGAAGGTACAATCTGCTACAAGAATGTACAGCTGCTGGACACAACAACCGCGCCGTTAGTTCTGCTGTCGCCAAAATGGATAAAGAAGTGAAGCAAATGGATGTGGTGAGCAAAACGAAATACCTATACCAAACAAACACGCGCTGCACTCGAGAATTGGCTCTCACGTCACTGTTGACAACAACCGAAAAATTTTACGTACCTGCTGACGACAGCCTTACTCCACGGTACTCAAAAGTACAACGGATCAAATCAAAGGGTTGATCAGCGCCCAGGCATTTTCAGTACCAATTGGCAGTGAGGAATGGACACACTAACCACCTTGGTAGGGTTCGAGGCATATCTAAAACCTCTGCCGTACTCTCGCCAACAAGTGCTACCTCGGACTGAGTAAGAAATTGAGAAGCAAAGTCTTCTCTCGACGAACAAAAACCAAACTCTATAAGTCACTCATTATTCCCATCCTGCTATATGGTGCAGAAGCATGAATGCTAACAACATCTGATGAGTCGACGTTACGTGTTTTCGAGAGAAATGTTCTGCTGAAGATTTATGGACTCGATGTAACGATGAGCCTTATGAGATATACGACGAAATTGACATAGCTCAGCGAATTAAAAGAAATCGTCTAGGCTGGCAAGGTCATGTCTTCCGAATGGCCGAAAACACTCCAGCTTTGAAAGTTTTCGGCGCAGAGGAAGACAACCATTCTACGCCATTAAAGAAAACGAACAACTGAGGTTTTTAGAAATCTTTCATTTATTCGCCTGAAATTCAAAAACGGTCGGCACAATCTCAAAGCAAATTTGTGGAATTGGTTACTATACTCCCTCAAAATATATAAATATATGTGACGCCATTTTCACTTAATGAATGTTAAAAGTAATTAAAGCGAAAACTGATTCCAGTAGGCAAAAATGTTCGCAAGTGGAAGTAGTACCCAGACTTGAAAGTTATTTTTGTAAAGCTTTGTTTTTTTTATTATTCGAGTATTCCTTAGCAGTTCCAATTTCTACAATATTTCTATGCCAATTGTGTTTCCGAAGGCCCAGATCTTAGATGAACGCTCTGCTTGGGCAACTCGAGTCACTCCGTAAGAGGTGTGTGTATGCTGATGACTTTCTGAATTACAGCGGGCGGTAGAGATTATAAATATTTGGGGTTTAAGTGTGAGAGTGGACATATCGATGGAAAAAATAGTGACAATGCTGCTTAAGGCCAGACTAACGCCGGTTCGTCCACCGATTGTCCGGGTGAATGGGGTCAGCATCAGGTATGTGATGCAAATCAACTGACACTTTGAGAATGGACCCAAAGTACGCCGTAGAGTAACGCTGTCGTCAGCAAGTACTCACGTTAAACACGCCAGACGTTATCCCTAAATTATTGCATTCGTCCTTGTATATCGAGACCTATCTGTAAAATTTCAAAGACTTTATTGCGTAACTCCTCTTTGCAATTCATCATAATCTCAATCATAAACGAGTAAAGTTACCAAGTCCTCAAAGTTATTTTGAGTTGTCCTGCGAGCCACATATCTTGCCTATACGACATTTATTTACCGCCTCGTGGGTCGTCAACAATATATCGCCAAGGCCGAACTGCAGCTATGTGGTTGTTTGTTCTATTTCATGCTGACAGGTTTTCATTTCACCTTAGATGCTGTCTTTTATCGTTATGCCGCTCATAATCTGTCGTCAGAGCCTATGATGCAGCGACGTGGAAGGTTAAATAGGAAAGTCTCTAAGATCGCGTCACTACGCCATTGGCTAACAACATACAAGCTTATAGTACAAACAAACAAAGTCTCTTCACAGAATTAACTTTCTAGAAATCACAAAAAAGTTTTTTTATATGGACATTCACAATTTCGCTAACTTTAGCCCGTCAAGTGCTTAAAAACCACCGCAAATAATTATTGAGGCCCACGAAACCGTCCACAAATTAATTTTTCATGCATACACCCTTCAATTGTGACTCACGATTTTCGCATGCACTCGGTAATTACACTTGTTATGGCATATTAACGCCAAGACCACTACATGCTTGTGCGCCTAGCAAATATTTCCGCACATCCTTCCGTTGCTCATTCAGCGACATCCGAGCCTTCACATCCGGTTACGGCCAGAGACCACCCAGCCAATTGTGAGCATACAAAAATAATTATAGTGTATGGTATAGCGCTTCTTATCACAAATGCACCCTCTCCTTCATGCACTCTGCCTTACTAAACGCATATACAGTAGCAAAATTATTAGCCACGCGTCTAAATTGTCAGTCTCAGCCCGACGCTGTCCTTGTCAAAGGCAACTTTATTGTTATGATTATTACATGACGTTTTCCACATGCAACACTCGATCTTCCCAAATATAAATGCGTCGCATGTTAGCATCAAACTGTTAATGGTGCACCGCTGCTGGATTAACCGTTAGCCGCTGGGCTGCATGTCGGCGAATCGTAAAACGCGCATCTCGACTCGGCAAAGTGAATTGTGGCACGCGAGGCTGGCACATGGCGCTTCCTTCCCATGTTGCGGTTGGCGGTCGTAAAGTTTTGAAAAACCAGCAAACGAAGCAAAAAGCAGTGCAGCGTTGCATGACAGCTAGAAATAACGGTAGAGTCGGTATTAAGCGTAGTTTTGTGTGTGTGTAGGAATTTTTAGTGGCGCACAGCTGTTGCTTGTTGTTGTCGGCAAACATTACGTAAATTTTGGGTTCAAGTGTCACTTGCAACTGTGCATCGTTTTTGATGCCCGGTCCACTCTATGCAACTCGGACAAGACGCCACTTACGACTGCTCTTCTTCTCGTTTACCAAACAAATCGCTGCCACTTGTTCTTCATTTTTTTTTTTTTTTTTTTTTTTTTTTTTTTTTTTTTTTTTTTTTTTTTTTTTTTTTTTTTTTTTTTTTTTTTTTTTTTTTTTTTTTACTGGGAAATATTTCATTTATAGTCGAAACATCTTTGCACAGACACACCGAGGTATAAGTCCACGGCATTTGTATGTTTTTCCACATTTAATTATTATTTTGGTCCATCTCTAAAAAAAACCTCTCAACTCATTTTTGTTTGTTTTCATTTCTTTCCCTTCACTTTAGTTTTGTTTGTTGTTGTGAGTAGATAATAATTTTTGAATTGCGCCCTTCCGGTGTGCAAAGGCAGCGAGCTCAAACACGCAAACCCATAACACCGGCGAGACAAACCGACGACCGACACGAAAGGCCGAACGCAAACATTATTTTGCTTTTACCGTTGTTGTTGCGCCCGGCTGTGACGGTATTTGTCTGGGCTCCGTTGCCGCGTTGGTCGGTGGCAAAGAGGTGTGCAACGTGCTAACAATGGGTTAAGATGCCACTCACTGTCTCGAGCTGCCACTTGCAGTCGCTTGTAACCCCAGTGCCACCGTAGTCGCCGCCGTTCAAACCGTAGTTAAAGTTCCATTCAATTGTTGAGTTTTGTTTGTTTTTGCTTTTCTTTTTGGTTTTAAGTCTTTGTTTTGCCTTCTTTCCACTGCACGCTTACTCGTTTTATTGCATTTCTGCTATTTACTCTGTATTTATTTAGACACTTGGCCCGCTCGAGACGCGCAGACATCGTGTAATTAAAAAAGCTTCCAACACAAATCGCTTACAAAGAAAACGAAAGTTATGGCAAACTTTGCACTTGGTTACACGTCTTCAGCAGAGTGTACAGCTGTGTCTCAGCAGACACTTTCTGTGCTCTTTGTGTGTGTGTGTTGTTGGTGGAGTTTGTTAAAATTGAGAATTTTCATTAAATTAAAGGAATGAAATGCAGGAATTGCAATTAAATTGAATATCCTGCGTATAAGAAAAAGGATCAGAGAAGGATTTTAGAACTTTCTTCTTCTCTTATTCAACGTTTAAGTGGTTAATCGGATTCCGAGGAAGACGACGATATGGGTTTCGGTATCTTCGACTAAACAGCTCAAAACTAAAGTTGCTTCTCCGAAAAAGCTCAGCGTACTGTATCCAAAACCTACGAACTTTTAGGGTGCCTCAGTGAAATCCAATTACCTCTGATGCATTTCGAAAGTATCTGCCATTTGATCAAGCACAATAAAGTAACATTACATATATAACAATATATTAGGTTGTCAAAAAAGTCTTGCCGTATTTTCGCTAGTTGGCGCTGAGAGCGCTTAGTTCTAGTTTTATGCGTCGCATCGGGTCATGCTATACCTTTTTGGAAAGCTCATTTCACGCGCTAACACACGTTTGATTGATTGTCGTTTCTTTTAAGTCGTTTGTGAGTTATAGCGTCGCAAACATGGAGCAAAATAAAGAGAAAATAAAGGCAAAAATGCATCTCAAACCGCCAATAAAACTTGTGCAGTTTATAGACCCGATATAGTTTCCATTTCCACCGCACAACGATGATTCAACGTTTTCGTTCTGGTGTAGAGGTGGTCGAAGATGCGCCACGCTCCGGAAGGCCTGTCGTCGAAAATTGCGATAAAATCGGTGAATTGGTCGAAAGAGACCGGCATAGTAGCAGCCGTTGCAGCGTTCAAGAACTGGGCATGAGTCATCAAAAAAATTTTTATGAACAATTGAAAATTCAATAAAAATACCGCAAGCCTTTTTTGACAAACTAATATTTATTTTCAACTTCAAATCTAGATATTGATGAAATGTTCAAATGGGTGCAATATCGGCTAAGTCACTATTACAACCATAGCTCTAAGACCTTAAAATGCCACAAAGATTAATTAATTTTTCGCTGAATATTTGCTTCGAATTCATCAAAATATGCCTTATGTGATAGAGTCCCATCTTCTAACTACCGTAAGCTCGACATGATAAATCGAAAATAGGTAGGCTTCCGGGTACTTATTTCGAATTGGTCAACGCAAACTCAAATGTTCCACTTTTGCTATGCGACTATCCTAGGTGCGATAGGAACCCAGTCACTGGAGATTAATAGGGTAGATTTCGGGGCCCTTTCGGCAGTCTCTGTTCTCTTAAGCTTTAAGTGGTATAGATGTCTACCTAATGAAGCCTATTTGAAGAAGTGAAAAGTTCAATATTCTCTACTGCTCTTGTCACATATAAGACCACGTCGGGGAAAACTATGAATCATTTTACTAATTTTAGATGAATATTTGCAATTTCAGACATACTATCAAGAAAATATCTTGTGCAGGTAAATAAAGAGTGCAAAACTATCCTGTTTAGTAGGAGAAAAGTTTGGATCTGAAAATCCCTCTCTTTTTAGTACTTAAGGTATCTAATAAGGGCTACAGGTAAGCGTGGATCTAAAATGGCTTACCATCACCTCAACTGATCTAGTTTGGTTATAGCTTTCTAAAGTAGAAAAAGAATGAGATAAACTATTGGACTGGGACAAATGAGTCATAACTCTCTCCGACCTTTCTCGTTTCCTCACCGTACGATACATATTACTCTCTCCCGTTAAGTCCACAGTGACAATATTCACTAACTGAACGAAATAGTACAGGCTTGAACTTAATATTATAGCCGAAGACTCTACAATTCCGACTGTCTATAACATTTTATATGTAACATTTGACAGGCTGCGCTCCTTTACTCCCCACACGAGCGCGATTATTGCCAAAGTACAGAGCCGCAACCAATTACTCAAGTCGCTAGCAGGCAGCACATGAGGAAAAGACACAAAAGTGTTGTTGGCAACATACAAGGCAATCCGCCGACCGGTCTTTAACTACGCCGCACCAATATGATCGCCTGGATGCAGTGAAACGCAGACGAGGAAGCCACGAACTTGTCAGAAAACTGCACACTGGACTACAACGGAAAATCTGCACAGTGAGGACCGCATGATCCCAGTTAAGGAACAAAATAAATTCCTCTGTTTCTTCTGAAGTGATTTCCAAGAAATCATCAAGTATCGGAACCGCCTTCTACCGCCTTCCTTCCTCAATTACGACGACGACATAAAACAATACGACTACCAGACTTCGCACGAAACAAACTTCGGACATGCACTGACTGCCATTCACAGTGAAGCCATAAACACCTTCACCGACTTCTTGTCAGTGAACGGCGTACTTGCAGATGAAGAGCTCGAGTTGCCGCGAGTATCGAGAGTGACTCTGGCGCAGCTTCGTTCCGCATACTGTAGCAGGTTAAACTTCTACTTATCCAGAATAGACCACGACATATCAAATATACAGTCCCTGCATGATACTAACCGATCATGACCTTACCATCCTAACGGGGGCTAGATAACCGTTACAATAACCACAACATAATCACCTCAACTTACTTTTTCATCACAGTAGTATGTTAGTATATGTTTCTACAGCTACCTTTGTAGTTACTGCATCATCTCCTATCTTACGGTTCTGGCAATTAATATAACTTCAAATGGCTTCACCGCATGCGAAAGAGGCACAAATACACGAAAAATGTAGAGGTATTAATTTATGGAAAGTAGCAAATAAAAACACAAATCGAAGTCTCATCAAATAGTATAATGACACGCAAGCTTTCGCCGAAAGACGTACCTTAAATAGTAAATACAAGGACATAGTAATTTCTTTAGAAGATGTTTACTACCATAATGGTGTAGTAAATATACGACAAAACTACTAATTGTCACATCACATAATTGCAGACGAAATTATTGCGGAGAGGCTACGTCAGAAAATATTAACAAAAAGTTATGTCATGATGTCTGTCCCTTCAGGGATACAGTTCTAACATTAATAAAAGTTTCTTTAACATTTTCGCAGTTCGGACAATCAATTGTGAATACTTCTAGAGGGTAGATCGTGCCTTGTAAAGCCTCTCGGCCTCTCGGCCTCTCTTTCGTTTCTTCATTTTTATTCTTTCTCTTGCCTGCTCCGACTATACTCTCCATTCCGGTTTCGGTTTTCTGTTAAGAAAGGAAGCTTTAAAGCAGTCAACTAACATTCTAAGTTATGTATTATTCTAATGCTGAAAACCATATGATACGACGATTATTTTAACAATTGAGAGCTCTTCTTAGTTTTGGAAGTCTGTTGGTACATACTACGTTTGTTTTGGGCCTTTTTTAGTCTTCCGCTCAGCTGGTGATTAGATCTTTTCATCAGATCTTCATGCAGGAATCGTTCCAGAACCTCAGAAGGATGGCTATGCTTATGCTACTCTAACCCAGCAAAATATCCCGCATATAAAACATATGAACGTTTAATATAAAAAAATTGTTAAAAGCATTTGGTCCTGCGCTAAAAGAAGACTTCAAAGCGCACTTTACTAACATTATAATCTCAATCTCCCTTCATTTTGACTCTGCTCAAGTGTTGTTTGCATGTCTATATATAATTTTATGACATAATCTTACAATAAATAGAAGCAACACAAGAACCATCAGCACGATAAAGGCCATAGAGGCAATATAAAGCCATTAGCCAAATCAAGACAGCAACAACTTTGTTGCATACGAAACACTTTCGCTTATTTCGAAGCTGTTCTATCAGCAATCTCGGTTGTTGCAGCTGCTGCTTGCCCCAAGGTGGCGAGGCAATAGCGTCCCGTGCGCCGTAGGAGATCGCTAACAAATGGTAGCCAACAACAACAGTAAGTGAAACAATAAGCAGCGCATAACAATCGTCGTGCCAGAAGCACAAAGCTAGCGGTAACAATAACAACCGACGTTAAGTTGCATTGTTAATAAGAGGACTTGCAACGAGGTGTAGTAAACACCAGTAGCCGTGGTGACAATGTTGCCACTAATGGTCGCGCGGGATGGATGGCTGACTGCTGCTACATATAGTGAGTGGTGTGAGGGCACTAATAGTGCCACACAAAAGAATAGTTAGAAACAATCAAAGCGGCAGCGAATATTCTAGCTGACAGCAGCCGCGTTTATTCGAGACGTTCTTTAGCGCAAAGAGTGGCTTAAAGGCTTTAGTAAACTTGTATATGGACAAATATATATGCTGAGGCCTGCTTCGTTTTCAGCCGCATATGCTCTGTTGCATGCATGTTGCAGCAGCATGTGGCGCATGTCGCTCATTGCATAACACAAAAACAACAACACAACCATTATTTGTCACAGCGGGCTTCCAAGAAGACTTCAGCCGCCACGAGTAGTGATAATCACACAAACGCACACACTTCCATATACATACATATATGCATCCAGTCATTATGGCTGGCCATTCCATTGTTCCACAAGCGACAACAATTGCAGCAAAGATATTTCTGTTTCCCCCTCCCCCTCATTGCTTGATTATTATTGCACTCAGCGACACCCTTTCGCAACGGTTTCCTCTGTTGTTGCAAGCGGCGCTAATGTGGGTCAAGCGTGCGGCGAACAAAGTCGAGGCATATGACAGGAATTAAAACAAAACGAGGCAAAATAATAATAATAACATTAAAACAACAACAAAAAACAAATGCAGACATTTTTTCTTAGCCACATAATCAGCAGTGAAATCACAACAACAGCAACAATCCGTGATTTTCATATAAGTATATTTGTACAGTAATGAGCTCAAGTGTGAGCTTCGTTAATGAAGTGACGGTTCCGCGCCTTTATAGCGGAGCTCTGGCTGAGCGAAGTACTTTGAAAAATATTTGCTTGTTTTGAAGCAAAAGTATTTTTTTTTTTATAAAAAAAAATGTTTCTGCGTTATTACTTAAAACTTCTATCTAGTATCAGCAGGAGGTCCAAGACTCAGTCACGACTCTTAAAAATAGTTACCAAAAACAGTCTTAAGATATTTAAGAAATTCCTAAGTCGGATCTAACCTCATTCTTCAGTTCCAATCATATACACGTACTATACTTTGAGTAGGGGCATCCCACAAGGTTGAGTTCTTTCTCCTCCTCCATGGATCGTGGTCGCTAAAGATCAATTTTCAAAATTTGAGGATCGCGACTGCCGGATGATTACCTACTTTGACTTTATGCCGGATTCACTTGGATCATGGAGTCGTCAAACGAACTCTACCGGCTTTTTCTCTGCCCACATACCGGAAAAGGAATTGTGGGTGGATAGACGGCGTTAGAGGAGGCGTACGTTCACGGCTGGCATCGAGTCACATTGTTAGAGTAGTAGGAGTGTCAGACCACAGCGAAATCGGATATAACTATACGGCTTATCAGCTAACAAGGAAAGGTACCTAAGCTCCACAATCAGCAGAAAGGGTACGAGTCCTCAACTCTTGTGTTATGTCACGGGATAGCAGAGTTTCGCGGAACTTGGCCAGCGTTTAGCTACCATCGGTTCATGCACTGTCCGAAGACCATTTTCAAGTAAAAAAGGAAAACTTTAGTAATGCAACTACAATAAATGTCTAAATAAACCGCAAAACTGCACATTAAATTTAAAAATATTATTGACTCTAAGCAACAAACACATCGGCCTCACAATTGCAGCTAGTTATGGACTCATAAACTGTAATTTTGTGGCAATTTTTAAGGTAAAATAAAAAAATTTGAAAAATGCAAAAAGAAGTCTCGCCACTGCTTACGTTGCCTTCCATGTGTCAATCTGTGTTAACTTTATTATTCGCAGTTAAAAATTCCAATGCTCGTATCATTAAGATTATGATTAATGATGTAACTGTAATTGGCCGCAAAGTCATTGAAGCTTAATGATTCACCTTTTCAACACCGTTCCATTTCCATTTAAAGTCATTTTGAATCGTCTGAAGCGAAAAGCCACACAATCTACGGACCTTTTTTTTTGTTATTAGGTGCTGACGATAATTAATTAATTACATATAGATTGTAACCTAAATTTAATTAGATTTTCCAGCAAAGAGGGATATGCGGGTGATAAACTCGAACAGCAGTCATTGAACAACAGTTTAGTGAAGCAGTTAGTTAAATGATGAGTTCGTGAAACGACTTGACCTCAGAAACAGCAGAAATTAATAGTGTTATATAATATTTTAATTAAGTTAGATAACAAATATTTGGCATCTAGTGGAGTAATGCTGATTTCAAAATAAGTTTCGTCTGAAGAAAACGCTAGCAGTGGTATTAAGATTTTCGATATTAAAAACCACAAAAATGTTCCAAAGGGGTAAATAAAAGAATCGCAACAGAAAATAAATAAAAAAAAGTTGCAGACACTTTTTAGAAAATTAAAGGAATTTTATTCAAGAACTTCTCTAAGGGATAACAAAAACAGAAAAAACCGTTAACTTCGGTTTCACCGAAGCTAAATACCCTTCACAGGTACATTTCTGTTAGTAACTATGTGTTCAGTTTGTATGGAAGCTGTATACTATTATAATAATCCGATCTGAACAATTTTTCGAAGATTATATTGTTATCTTAAGCAATAATCCATGCCAAATTTCGTGAGGATGCCATTTCGTGGAATGCGAAAGTTTTCCATACAAGCCCTTGATTCCGATCGTTCGGCTTGTATGGCAGCTACATGCTATATCGAGCCGATCTGAACAATTTCTTCGGAGATTACATTATTGTCTTAGAAAATAATCTATACCAAATTTCGTGAATACATCTTGTCAAATGTGAAAGTTTTGCATACAAGAACTTAATTCCGATCGTTCAGGTTGTATGGCAACTATATGCTAAAGTTAACGGATCTGAACAATTTCTTCGGAGATAATATAATTGTCTAAGAAAGTAATCTATAACAAATTTCGTGAATATATCTTGTCAAATGTGAAAGTTTTCCATACAAGAACTTGATTCCGATCATTCAGTTTGTATGGCAACTATATGCTATAGTTAACGGATCTGAACAATTTCTTCNTTCCGATCATTCAGTTTGTATGGCAACTATATGCTATAGTTAACGGATCTGAACAATTTCTTCGGAGATAATATTATTGTCTTAGAAAATAATCTGTACCAAATATCGTGAAGATACCACGTTCAATGCGAAAGTTTTCCATACAAGCCCTTGATTCCGATCGTTCGGCTTGTATGGCAGCTGCATGCTATAGTGAGCCGATCTGAACAATTTCTTTGGAGATAACACTATTGTCTTAGAAAATAATCTATACCAAATTTCGTGAATATATCTTGTCGAATGTGAAGGAATAAGTAGCAATGAAAGGTTCTGAACAATTTTTGAGTTGCGTACAGTCAAAACCACTTTACTAGTTTTCATAATTATCTTTAGTGGAAATTAAAAAAAAACATAGAATCTAGTAAAAAGTTAGAGAAATTTGACAGCAGAAAAATTCCGTGAACTCAAACATTCTATTTGTAATAATATGGTTCCATGTTAGTATTAGTGACACAGAGATGTAAACATTAACTGAGAAACTATTGTCAGTATTTATATTGATAAGAAAAATTCTAAAAATTTATTAGCATCATTTAATCCATAAAAGTAATGATGGGGCATATATTCAAAAAGGGCGATAATCAACTAAGTCTGTGGATGGGTTAAATAGTGAGTTAATGAAAAGGCGTAATACTGGGAGCCCTTACCCTAAAATCTTTGGTATTAAATAAAGTTTCGATAAAATATTTAATACTATTAGGCTTATTCACAAATTAATGCCGGAATTCTCAAAACGGAGATATCTTAAGAGACGAAAGCGCTGCATAACATAAAGCATCAGGAACTTTTCTTCAATTTCTTGTTAACATATCCTATGTCAGAAAAAAATGTAATGACAGATCGAGTGCTGGCATAAATTTGGATTCGAGGAATCAACTACATTGGGAGAATATACTATATAAAACAGAGAAATATGGTATATCAATGCAGAGCAATCTAGAATTTTCTGCCAAAAATAACTAATAGAATATGGGAGATGATAAATGAAAATTTGTATTGCGATATTTCGTCTGTTATGCTCAGAGAACATACTTACTAACACAATTGCAGTTCTATAATATACAACAGCTTAACCCAAAATAGAATAGTTTTGTTAGATTTGTTCTTCTTAAATACAACGGAAGCGTAAGTGTGTACCTTCTTCGCACAAAAAGTGCTCTTATCTAGGTAGTTGTATGGGAAATAACAAACCCGATAGGAAAAATAATGTACGGGCGATCTGATGACGGTAAGAAGAAAATCTCCCCTTTAAGTTGATGGTTGAATTTTTAAAGGTTCAAAACGGGAATGTGAAAATGTAAAATAACCCAGTTTTCTTTTTTTTTTTTTTAATTTTTTACAAAAAAAAATATTTCGCGAAATTTGGGGATGAGAAATATTTTGTTTTAAAATATTTTTTTCGACTGAATATAAGAAAAAAAAATTAATGTTCAATCAAAAATTCTCACGACATCCAACATTGGCCTATTAAGAGAAAAGGTGGCATATAATTTTTATATGTGTGATAATTTATTGTCAAACTATTTAATGGAATTGTAAACATGATAGCCCACACACACACGCCAACACCTTCGTCTTTTTCGATGCCTCATCGCTTGGGAAAAATAAATTACTCATACGACATGGACTCTCAAAGTGTTGACGACTGTGTGAAAGTGCATATGTATGTGTGTCTGGGTCTTCGTTATACTATATGTCCAAATGTGTTGATATTGCTACAAGCGCGCTAACACTCGTGCAAACAAATATGGCAAAATCTAATATACAACAAATGACGTACATTAATGAACACCAAATACAACAACAACATGCAACAAGTTGCGCTTTCAAATTAAAAGCCTAAAACGCGTGTAAATGATGACACTCAACGATTGTACAATATTTACAAGCCATGTTTTGTGATGTTTCATGCTGGTTTTGTTGTTAGTCGTAAAAATTAATTTCACATAAAATCATTTGGCATATAAATGACAGTGATTTTAGTTTGCCCAGAAAACACGAAAATATATTGAAATGATATAAAAGGCAGAAACATAAAAGTAACTAATGAATAACTTGTTAAATAGACAATTTTTTCGGTAATTAGTGGGCGTAACATAATGACACTAGTCAAGAGGCAACAATAGCATTGTCAAGCAGATAAAGCAACAAAAGAATCAATATTAGAAAAAAATGTTAACTTCGGCTGCACCAAAGCTATATACCCTTCACAAATAAAAAAAGTTTTGAAAACGAAAATTTGATTTCGATCGATCAGTTAGTATGGCAGCTATATGTTAAAGTGTTTCGATCTTAACAATTTCTTTGGAGATCTTAGGATTGTCTTGGAAAATTATTCACGCAAAATTTTGTTAAAATAACTTTTCAAATAAAAAAGTTTTCCATACAATAACTTGAGCTTGATCGGTCAGTTTGTATGACTGTCATATGTTAGGGTGGTCCGATCGGAAAACTTTGTTTGGAGCTTGTAGCCTTACATTGAGCAATAATCTGTGTTAAATTACTATTAATGATAACTTATCAACTAAAAAAGTTTTTCATACAAGGACTTCAGTTTGATTGGTCAGTTTATATACGGCAGCTGTATGCTATAGTGGTCCGATATCGGCAAATTCGACAAATAATCTTCTTCATAGACAGAAAAAGACGTGTAAAAATTTGCAGATCAATATCTAAACAACTTCAGAACTTATTCACGTATATAAAAGCAGACTGAGAGACGGGAGCTCGGGTTATTACAAATTTCGTCACAAACTTAATACACCCTGTTCATGGTATAGAAACAACAACACAGTGCCATTCAATAATGCTTTTATATTTTTACCAATTTTTTTTTTTTTTTTTTTTTTTTTTTCTTTGTCAATGAACGAAACCCCTTTTTACAACCAAGCTTTCGAAGGTTATCTTGCACAGAAATAGCTAGAGGCGGTATTATTCAAGCGAAAAAAATTTTAAATCACCGAAATACGCAAGGAATCTGTGCAAATGAAATGAATGCGAAATAAACCCAATACACACACACAAACAAATAAAAACATAGGTGTATGTATGCATGCGGTTGTATATGAACGCGTAGAGCTGTTAGACGAAATGAAATAAGTCATCGAACCGTAAAAGGGATAATAACGCACGGTATTATTTGCTGCTTCTAAGCCAACAACAACAACAATAAGAAACACGGTAGCAGTAAAAAGTGAAATAACAATAAAAAATATAAAGCAAACAACCTAACCTCTGCACCCTTAAAAGTCCGTCGTGTGTTGCCCGGCTTTTTGCCGCTGAATAAACAGAGTGAAAAAGTATTTGACTGTCATAAACGTGGGCGTAAGTCAGGCCATGTACTATCTATGTTTGCGTCCTTGACGCGTGTGTTTGGCAGCTTCCAGGGTTTGGGTATTGGGCAAATAAGCAATAAAACCACCCTAAATAAACACTGTGCTAAAAATCCAATAAATTTGTTCAACAAGCAGTTAATGGTTGGGAGGCGTGCGGGGGTTATATAGAAGATTTGATAGAGTTTTAAAAATTTATTTATTTATATTAAGTACTTTGGAAAAAAAGTAAGCCTTTTATAATAAAATATTTTCAGCATCTTCATATTAAAGCTTTTAAAAGCACGTGGCTCCGTTTCACCTCATTTCGATTCAAATGTAACGAAGTTGCTGACCCCAAAACAGTGTTCAGTCCCATACGACTTGATCTTACCTAATCCGATCTACTTGATCTATACTTATTATAAATCTCATTTGAAATGACTTGTAAACCGATCGGATTTCCTCTGATCTCAACTGATTTATTATGATTATAGCTGATTCGAGCAGATATGATTTGAGATGATCTGATGTCAAAACATACAGGTTTGCATATATCATTTTTGATCCTAATAATATTCGATTTAATCGAAACTGTTTAACTCGTATGCAGTTTCTATTTATTCGACAATCTTGATCTATTGGGTTCTGCAACTTTTCAATTTAATCCTTTCTCGTAATAACCCACATCACCTGAAAGAAACAGTCCGAGCGAACTTATATAGGGGTTATATCTAACAGGGTTCAGATTCAGCAGGTAACAAAAATACTTTATGATCCGATATAATCTAATAGTATCATGTCATCCTTAACGATCTATACTGATCTATTCATATCATAACTGAACTCATTTGAAATGATTTATACTGAGTTCATCCAATCCTTACTTAAAGCAAACTAATTTGAACCGATCTGAACTGATGGTATATCAGATGATTCGATCTGATATGATTTAATTCGGGATCAGTTCATAGATCTCAAAACAAATGCGTACTTTATTTCTGATTATAATATGAATCGGTTTATTCGCAACGAACTTTCATCACTTTTCATGTTGATACTTTCTCACAATAACCATTCTGAAAAAGTTCAGTCCAAACGATCGCATTCAGTCTTATCTGTTGGTAGAAAGTAGAGACCACGATTGTCAGGGTTCAAGCTGATGTAATCTGATGTCATCGTATCTCTTACGCAAGCTGTAGCTATTTCTCTAACGATCCGTTCTAAAATAAAGTAAACTAGGCTAGTCTAATCTCTTGTTTTTCAGTTCGGTGTAATATGATCTCATTTTATATGATATAATACCATGCTGTTGTGGAAACCCATATAATCAAAATATTTACATGCAAATTCGAAGAATAACAACCCTAACCTCTACATTGTACCATGACATTTAAAGTCAGTTGTCAAAATTTTTCAAAAACGTAATACGAAATAAATATCCGCATTTGCACACTCTCTTTCTCTCTCTCTCTCTTCACCACTTTTTTTGAATCCACAAATGATTATTTGTTTGTGTTTCTTCGTCTTTGACCAAATAAAAAGTAAATAAAATAAATATTTTTGTCATTTTGTCGCTTCAATGGCTTAATCTGACTGACTGCCTGCGCGCCTATTTTGCCCCCCACCACCCACTTAAGCTGCCAGCGTGACTGTTAAGCAAACGAGATGCTCACAGCTTATAGCTCGAGCCGCACTTTGTGGATGAGTGAGTAACGAGATTTTCTGTGTGCAACAGCTCAAAAATGCCTGCAGCAATTCCTTTTTCATTTCAAGTGACAGACCAAAAGTTGGGGGTGATAGCAGGCGCTCATAATATGGCATCCCCTCCACCCATAAACATACTGATGAAGTGGCCGCGCACAAGAGCTCGGGGTGGCACACAGTCACAGCATGTCCTGGAATGTCGCAGACAATGCGCCCTTATGCAGTTATTTTCTTTCCATTTGTTTGTTTGCTAGCTTGTTTGGACTCTGGGCCGAACCACACAGCAGGCGGATATACTTGTAAATATGCTGGATATTTCGTATGAATAATTGTTGCTTTAGGTGGTTGAATTGTTCACGAAGGAAAAAATGTGTAAACGATGAGTATAAATAAATAAACATATTTGTCAATTTAGTGTATGAAATGTCGTCTAATGAGCTACAAGTAGCAGATACACAGAAGGGGCGTACTCAGGGGTGGCAGACAATGTTAAGTGCAGAGGGTGAGCGGGAGAAAAACATGTTTGGATGGAGGAAGTGTGCGCATTTTTAGATGTTGTGATTAATGAAGCCAATTTTTGGTAGTTCTGCGATTTAAAGTCTACGGAATAGTAATTATATTCAATAATATTATATGTACTATACTCAATGCATTAAATCAAGCAAAATTTGAGAATTTTTCTATGAATCAACTAATTATTACTAATTTGATTTATACCAAAAAAATTTAAATTTTGTTATTAATAGCAAAACATAAGAAAACTGCCTTCAAATCGCCAAAATTTTCAGAATGGCGAATCGATCAACCAACTGGCATAAATAACTGGTATAAAATAAAGAGAGCGACATAATCTAATTGAAAAAACAGCTAGCAATTACAGCACTTAAACAAGATATTTAGAAACTCCGTTGAAGAGAACATATGGATAAATAAGGTATATGGTGAACGGCACTAATCTGAATCAGCTTCGGAACTAGCTTTCATATGTAAATGTATCAGATATTACACGCAGAGTTGTGACGAATCAATGACAACTAAAATATGTCGACTGTCATATGTAACTTGTCATTTGTCAGACACAAAAATGTGGATATGTAATGTATGTTACTTCGATGACAGCTGAGAAAGTAGCTAACGACACTAATCTTTATAGAGATTTGGCAGTTTGGGGAATAGTCTAAAGAAAGCGCTGTTCAAAATTGTTTCTATTAATTTAAAAATAAAATCGCTATCAATATTTTATTGGAGATTTAAAATTTAAAAATCCGGGTAACTTAATTGAAGAAATATCTATATTGGGAAGCACCATCTCTTTCAAGTCTTCTTTTGTTTTATGCCTAGAGTCCTCTGCAATGTGGATTATATATTAAGGTTTTATATTATCTTAAAAAGTGAAAAACAGCCATATATAATGCATTTATGAATAATTAAATTCTATGACAGTGTTCCACTAAGTGATTGAGATATAGTTACCCTCAAAAATTGTTGGCGAGGAATCTGTACTCAATGTGTTACCAACAATATTCGGCCAACTGAGTATTTTTTGTCATCAATTAAGCTAGTGGTTCTTATTTTTCAAAAATTATGCTAAGAGAAAATATTTACCGAATAAATCATTTTGACATCCAGCATAATAGCACTTTCTGGAAAAAGTATCTGAAATTAGGACAGAAAAGCTTTTCAACTAAGCTGAGTGAATTTCGTCATGATTTTTAAAATTCCACGACATTCTAAGCCTAAGGCTATATGTTGTTAACTCGGCTATAATCGCGTAAGCGGTGTCTACGCCAGGAAAGAAGAAAGGTCATATGACAGCTAATCTTTAAATATTGCGATATGATAAAATATAAAAAAGTTTAGGACGATAAATCGAGATTTGCAGAAATGTAGGCAACAGTCTATCCAAAAACATTGCCTACAATTAGGCTGATTTTATCCAAGTTGCACACCAAATACGAAAAATTCGTCATATGTATGAATTCGGGCAAGTGAGCACCATGGGTGGCTCGATTCTCAACCAGTTTTCGCAGCAATTTAGGCCGTATATCAACAATAACGCGGGAATATTCCATTACAAGGCGTCAATTATTCCGGTCTTGACATAACTCTATAAAAAATAGTCCAGCGGATTGCACGATCTTGTAGGCCACGCACAGATAACGCTCTCTCCAAATGTTTCCTTCAATAAATGTATTTTTTCGGTAGCTACATGGCATTTAGCGCGGTCTTGATACAACCAAAAGGCCTCAAAATCAATATCC
The DNA here is from genome assembly GCF_001853355.1 of Bactrocera latifrons. Lineage (NCBI taxonomy): Eukaryota > Metazoa > Arthropoda > Insecta > Diptera > Tephritidae > Bactrocera > Bactrocera latifrons. The sequence goes on along the minus strand of NW_017537390.1, from coordinate 250,281 downwards.
AACCTGACAATATTCTAGTTACATCATTTATAACTCAAGAACGGCTGAACCGATTTGGCTGAAAATTGGTGGGGAGGTAGCTTAGGACCAGGGTAAGGAAAAGAATACTCTTTATCTCTTGGTTCAAAATATAAGTAAGAATTTTAGTAATTCAAAAATAGAAAGAAACAAGTAAAAATTTGCGTCCCAAAATACTGATGCCATAACCTTGCCAGCCGATTTTTTTGTCTTTCCACACTTGAGGATCATTTCATAATATGCAGTTAACTAACTTGACTGTCGATTGGACTCGGTGCACAGCCCAAATTAAACAGTATTTTCCCCCCAAAAGAACCATGCTTTATTTACGCACGCAATGCTCCATTCATTTATAACATAAGTTGCTTCATCAGAAATGCCATATCCCCTTAACTAATAGTTATAATCTAAATAATAGAAATCATATAGATGGTATTCGTAGCCACCGTAAAATTTGGACGGTTTCTGAATATTTTTGTTCATTATGAAATGGCAAACCAAACTGAATATAAATCAAGAAACAGCTAGCATAAATACCAACTCAGAAAAAAGTTTTAATTTATTGTAAACTGCATTTCTAAAAATAAAATTAAATGCTTCTAACTATATGATATAGCTGCCATACTAACTGAATATGCGAGTCAAGAGCTTGTATGAAGACTTCTTTACTCACGAAGGCATCAGTAGCATCTGTGCAACCAAAGTTATCGTTTTTTATTGTTTTTTTTTTTTTTCATGGAAATCGTATGAAAAATTATATGTTATGATACATTGTATGGATTTATTATTTTTAAAACATTTACAAAAGAACCGCCATTTTGAGAATACTTTATTTAGTTATCGTTGTTAACTTTTCATCACCCACAAAAATATATTAAAGCACATACCGTTAACTTTTCCACAGCCTAGATGAATACTACACATTATATAATATCCAAAAGTTCTTCAAACTAACATATAATTTAGAAAAGGTAAAATAAACAACACCGCTTCTTGTCAGCACCTACAACTACATAAAACTAATATTAATAAAGACGACGCTTTTCTTCCTTAAAAAGCCATAAGAAGCAAAGAACATGAGCTAACAGAACCATTTATAGAAGCGAATGCACATAAATTTTCACAATAAGTGACATAGAATAGTTTGAAGAATTCCAAAGAACGGCCACAAATGAAAAAAGTAAACCAACTACTAAAGTAAATATCGATATTAAGTTACAACAGCTAAATAAAAGCCATTGATTCGGACGAAAAACAGCAAGATGACAGCAAAATTAGAGAGCGCAGCAGTAAATGGAATATAAATAAAATCAAATTACAACAAAAAAAAGTCACAAAAAATGTAAATAAATTTCCTTTGTTTTGGAAGAAACATGCCGACAGCAATTCAATAAAAATAAGTCGTGTTTCTACCTGAGAAGTGCAGCTAATAGAGCAGTAACTACTATTTCGATGCATTTAACTGTAACTACATAAGTCTGTATGTATCAGTGTGCCTACACACATTTGAATTGTGTAACTTTATCAGCAATCAATGTGAAAATCATAGCTGAATGGTAACAAAGGGTCGCCCATGATTAGACAAGTAAATTAATTTAGATAGACAACAAATCTGAGTTAATCCGCCTGTGGACAATGTCTAATATATATAATATATGTATAGTATATATGTATGTATGTGTCGGTGAGATAGACACGCTAATGTTTGTAGGCTTGAGAAACGTGTTTGGAGTGTTGGCTGGTCTTTGCTGTTGTTGTATCCATACTTTTTTCCATAACTCTTGCCTTTATTTGTGTGGCAACTGTGGGCTCTCTCGGCTGCTGCTTTGCTATCAAAATGCAAATGACAGTGGAAATTGGGAGCAAACTAACGCTGCCGGTTCACGCTACTAAGCGAAGATTACAATGTGTCGCTTGAGATATGTAAATCCCTATGAACACCTTAGTAAACGCAGCTACAAAAATATATACATGTAAATGGAAGTGTATCTGTTGACATTTACATAGATGCAGTTACAATTGCATTTATTTGGTGAGATTGTCGCTTGTGTAGCTGCTGATCGCGTTGTTAATCCCTTGACGGTTACAAACATAAATACACGGATCTAACATTGTTAACAACATAAGGGAGAGATATGACACAATAATATAGGTAATCGCGTAATCATCTAAAACTGGGTGTGAGTCAGTTAGTAGTTCACAATTTGATCAGATCAGATAAATATATATTTTTTTTTTGTTTTTTTTGAAATTTGATTCTAAATTACGTATATCTTCCGAGTGCTAGCGAAATCCCTTAGAGTCGGAGAATTGACAAAAATTTTATGGGTGTGGATTTATAATTCGTATGAAAACCAAATACACAACAAACCAATCGATGATAGATAAGTATATCAGTTCTCTTTCAACACCTTTGGCTTTCCATTCCCACGAACACAAAAGGGTTTGAACAGATCTGTCTGCATCAAATTGGATCGAATGATATTAACGAACTAGCGCATAATAAAAAAAGTTTACAGAAGGCCGCATAAACCATAGTGATAAACTCAAAGAAATTAGATTTTATTATTCAACATAACCTTCGGCAATTACAGAGATCTTCAACTTTTTTGGAACCTATTTTTCAGGCACTTACCTCTGTCTTCAAAATATTTATGAATAATAGAATGAACTATCGAAGACTTTGCATTGTTGAAATCAGTGTTATTATATATTTGTGATAATTTAGAAGGATAATTTAGAAAGATGAAGAGGGTATTCATTGCCGTTATTGAAATTAACTAACAAAGCTAAGGTCTTACGAGAATTTATCAGTCTTGTCACGGTTGTTGGCTTTTAGAGGATTTTTTATTTTATATCAAATGAAGATGAACGTTTCATAAAATATAGCAACTGCTAAGAAACTATAATTATATTCTATAATTAAGCTTCTCACAGAATTTCACCTAGTAATCGGTCAAGTTCCCAGAGGTAAGGTAATCTTTTGCAACAGATGACCAGGTTCAAGGTTACCACCAGCAGTAGGGCTGAATGGAACGATTCTGCTCTCGAGCAACTGCTTGGGAATAGCACAATCAACGTCGGAAGGAATTGACACAGGGGTCGCAGGACCATGTACCAAACTCTCCATACCTATGGGTAGTTTTTCGAGCATATTCTAAGCAGATGTCTTTGCTATAAGTCGATACGTAGAAATAAACCTCCAACGTAATTATCGCAGGGAACGTACAGTTATACTAGGCTATAGTCAAGCTCAAAGCGATTTTTGTGTACGGGATCAAATAGCTATTGGTGCAGGAGTATATAGAATGACGGATCCGCAGCATCCACCTAGATGGTGGGACCCGAACCTTTCATTACAGTTGGTCCCCATTCCGCACGTATAAAGCAGAGAGTGGTATTGACAACAACTCCTGGGCATGCGCCATGCCAAGTTGCTAATGGGTAGTTACAACCTTAAAAGATTTAAATATGTAAACAACCTTCCAAGGGATATCCTCAGTCTACATGGCGCCTTCTATACTGGCCATTGTAAACTAAAAAAGCACTTATATAACGTGGGCCTAGCGTTTTGTGCGAATTTCCGGTTCTGCGACTTGGAGTCTGCAACTTTCAGAATACCTGCTAGTTGACAGCACAGCAGTCTGTAGGCGCTGGATGAAGGCCCTTGGATCCATGTTACCATATAAGGATCACAACACCTCATTAGCACCTAGCAGTGTATATTGGAATTAATCAATTGTTTCACGATAAACCTGTAATGGGTTTGAGTACATATGTATATTCCTGGTAGTGATATTCTTGGTAACTGAACTAATCGAACCAGATACCACTCTACACTTAGACTCGTACAAAGAGGGAATAGATAAGCTTCTTGTTACTTACAGATATTTAGTCGACAAACATGTTACATCTACAGTTGTGTATCGGTGGAGTCTATTTACTCTTGCTCAACACGCAGAAAAACGTTGCATTTATGGAATATGTGCCGACTATTACAATTCAATAGGAAGTGCAAACCGGTCTCTAGGTCTAATTGGCGGACATGCCAGCAAACTGGGGATACTATACAACAAATATTGTAAGAGCTGTCAAACGGTAGAAGAGGAAGAGACTATAGAACATCTTCAAAGCGAATGCAAAGCATCGCAACTATAGATGGAGGGGATCTTGGAGATTTCACAGAAGTTGCTCAGAGAAAATTGTAATAATGAACCCAGCGTGGTTCGGCGAAGACATAATATAGTCAAGGTCTTTTAGTTGTGTTGATTTCACAATGAAGCAAAAACCTGATCAAATTATGCTTGATGAAACGTGGATTTTATTAATATTATGTCGAAACTATTCAACCATTTAGCGAATAGAGCTCTAAAGATAAGCTGAAATCGAACAAACCAAAATTACGCGAAGGCACTGAAGGCCATTCCATCCGATACACATAGAAGGTGTAGGTAAAATTGAATTATGCAAGCATTGTCATGATTGTATTGGCTCCGGAGGCTGCTTTTGAACCAACAAGAAAGTTTTGTACTGAAATACGTGAAAACGTAGTTTATTTCGATAGTCCAAGTCAAATTTGATCATATGGTATATGTATTTTTAACCACAAATACAAAAAAATTAATAAATACCTATTCGAAATGTGTTAGTTAAGTGCAAGATTTCATTCACAATTCTTCTCTAACTCAAAAATTCATACTTTCTTATATCCTTACAATTCTCAGTGCAACTCTTTCACTTAAAAATATTAAAAACGTCCTCCTTAAGCTTAACTACAAGCAAACACACTTAATATGACATCAATTCATCTATTTGCGCTCGCTTTGTGAGCCCGAGACCTTTTCAGAACTTTAAATAAAAGCGAGTCATACAAATTTACCTGCCCCAAAATACAAGCATGTCACCATAAGAGCACCGTCCTTATTAGAGTGGGCGTAATACAAAGCTTCAGTTAACGGTGAAAAAACTTACCTGCAAAGAAACGGAGTAGAATAAAATATTAGTACAATAATAAAAAGGTCAAAATGAAATTCAAATAATGCACAAAAAGTAATAAAAAAAAGGCGAACATAAAAAATTGCAAAAGAACTTTCGCCAAATTGCAAGACAAACATACGAAAAAAGGTGAAGTTTCCATAGACGCAGAAAGCTTTTGAAATTTTAAGCGAATTATGTGTATGTGTGTGTATGCATACTTAAGAACGAACGCATGAAATATTCAAGTATTTAGAAGAAAAATGTGCTTAACATTAATATCCCCAAAGCGGCTGAGCAGCAGCATATTTAAAGGCGTGTTGCAGGAGCGGAAAGTGTGGCAGGCAGGCAGGCAGTCAGGTGACCCAAGCGGCCAAGCAAACAAAAGCGCTTATGAGCTTCGCTTGCCTCTAGCCGGCATTTAGCACACGTGAGTTTGCACAAAGCAAATAGCAGGATAAACATGTAAGTTAACCAAGCTACACATACAGACACAAAAGTTCATGTGAGCGTTTTCAGGTGAGGACTCAAGTTAAGCAGCAAAGCATTATTTGAGTTTCTAGAGCGGCGTGAGTGCCCAAAGCAACCCGGGAGGCGCTGAGGGGAAAGCAAGCGGGCAAGAAGCGGCGTGTCAACTCAAGTGGGGTCAACTGGCCTGGAATAAAGCGTCTCTACTTTGTCATACTCTGATATTAAACTTAATTTTATGCTCTTCTCTTCTGATGCCACATGTTTTGCCGCATCGTTATCATGTGGCAAGCGATTCTTGATAAGCCTGCGAATCGGTTTAGCCGATTAATTTTATTTGGCTTGTTTTCATAGCATTTAGCAAAATTTTAAATGCTCAGCCAAAGTATTTCGCAATTTTCTCACACTTACACCAACACAATAAGTTCGTGTATTGGAGCTTTCCACTGGAAAATTATTTCTTATTTCCGATTTTACTCCTTTTAATGTGCTTAGAAAATTTTCATTCTTTCATTCTACCGGTAGCAGTTCTAGGGTGCATTTCCTTGCTAGCCCATCAGCTTTACAATTTCCTGCGATTCCGCTGTAGTCTGGCACCCTTACCATTCTTATCGCAATATTTTCTGATTACTTGATCAACAAGTTTCCACAGTCCCTCAGAAACTCTCTCAAGGACTTAAGAGTTCACATCTTTCTAAATTTTTATCGTAGTCTTAGAAAATTTGCATGCCTTGCCTTTCACAAATTTGCACTGAGCTTGTTTGCAGTTGACTTTTGCTAAAGATATCCAAACTCTATTATGAGTTCGGTTAGATTTTCAATAGGTTGTATTCAGATTAGTCTGGGTGTTGTAGAGAACCAAGCGAATTCTTTGTTGCCTTTACCATATCTATTTCTATGCTCAGTTTTTGTTTCATAATAGCTTGAGGCAACAAAGTATATATTTTCAAATAAAAATAAACAGAAGTTCCACAGAAAGTAGTACATATCGTCGATTTTTGACTGAACTCGGTGTGTTATGGCTCGGTTAATAGTTTCTTCTTCATAGGTGATTATTGCTCAAGATCTTACGACACATCACAACCAGCTGTGGTAACACATATAAGATTTATGTAACAAAGGATCGATCATATTACAATTGTATATAAAAATCATAAAATATAGGTATATAACATATATATGAGAGTGGATTCGTAGTTATTACTAAGTCTTACTAGAATTCATTGCGAGGTCAAATCATAGGTTCAATCTGCTCTCGCCTCCAACTGGTATAATTTTTAATGAAATAAGAAAACCTCGTGAGAAAAGAGTTCAGAGACAATACAAGATAAACGACAAGGGCTACTTTGATTTGGTAACACAAAGTAGACAAAACTATATTAAACCAAATTTTATTTCAATCTGAAAACAGAATATAAAGGTACTGACACATTGGTAGATAGAAGGTTTAGAGAAACGGTCAACCTCCCCCGAGTAAAATTCCGTCGCTTTGTCGCGCTCTATACTAGACAATGCAGGCTCAAGAAACACTTGTCCAACGAGGGCATATCCTCTTTGGCAAATTGCCGGTTTTGCAATATGGAACCGGAAACTCCAGAACACCTGATTCTAGATTTCCCAGCAATTTGGCCCATGGATCCATCTACGTAGACAGGGATCTTATTACTTCCATAGTGCCCAGCAAGCTCCTGGAAAGATTCAGAGAGCTGCATCTTTGTGACCATATGTCATATGTGATATAGGAGAGGACAGAAAGGACCATAGGCCGCACTGCAAAACCTCAAATAATTCCTATCTACCTGACACATTGATTACTCACTCCTATTTTCCACAGTTACCATTTGCCGAAACACCAAAAAAAAAAACTCATGTCCAAATACACCTCCAGGGAAACCGCTGAATTTTCTCAATTCCAATTTCTATTTTGTCTGGCACTAAAGGGCAAACGCTTAATTTTTGCTTACATGTGTAATGCATATCAAATAGCTTGTCTTACAACTTTGTTTACGCACACTAAAGCTTCCAATGCGTTTCGGGCACCTCATGGCCCTACACGCCCATTAGCGCTAGTAACAGCTAGTCGAAGTCATGTAAAGTTAATTGCGCCAATTAATAGAGCCAAAGTAGAATGGCACACACTGGACTTGCTTAACTGGGATGTGGGAAAAAACAATGACTCTACAAAGGTACACAGAAAGGCGTTTTAAGCAAACAAGCAAACAAACAAATAGTCCCAAACACAATCACTAGCTCAGCTCTCCCCGATGCCCATTTTACAAAGGAACTCAATTTACGTTTGACCATTTACGGGTGACTCCTTGGGGTACTCTGCTCTAATCATTGGCTTTGGAACCAGCAGTGAGTGTGTGTGTATGGTTTAGGTGGCCCGAGAGTAACTGTTATTCGACGAAAATCGTTTTTTGCAAGAGTGTGTGCTGCCGCAGTGATAATCAAAAGGCAAACACTGGTAAAAATGGCAACAAAGACAAACGGAATGGCAGTGAAAGGAAGCGGTGGACAAATGTTTGCCACACCACTAACTGTGGCAGAACGCTCACTTTGCCGAACGATTTACACGGCAAAACACTCATTTGCTCCTCGTGGCAAGTGTTCGACGCACTTTTTAGTCGATTCTACGCAATGACAATGAGCCACAAAGGACAAAGAACCAAGCGGACACAGTGCGCCCAAAGCAAAAAGGCGGATAGCGCAGATCAGCAGGCAGCGGGTAGCTCAGCAGAGAAGCGGTTTGACTTCGTATTACAGAAACAATGCCGAGAGGCGGACAATATGGGTGAGGTGTCAGTTTTCTTATTGAACAATTTCACTTCAATGATAGGTCCTTTATCGCTCCCCTCCCTCCTGCTGTGGTTTACGTTCTCGATTGTCTCCATATTTGCTTTTGTTTGTTTGCAATGACTTTTTCCTGCGAATTTTTGGCAAAAGTCAATTAAAGAAAATGCGAAATACAAATTTTATGTGCGTAGTTAACAAAGCGCGTCATAAAGTAGAATTAGAAAGAAAGGCTGTCAAAATATACACAACAGCGGAGTAATTTTTATGACTATTCGCAAGTGTCTTACAAACAAAGACCACAGAATTAAACAAAAGTACTACAAAACTTATGTTATACGTTGAGCAGTGCTAATCTCTTTTCGCACACCCTCTTGCGCTCTCGTTCAATCTGTCTTGTTTTCGACTAGCTATTGTCATTAGTGTTTTCTTTGTTGTGGTTAAAGTTCATTAGAAAGCAGCGGGAGTGCATGTTTTTCGGAGATAATCCAGTTCTTAAGAGGGTATAACTGTTGTCTTAGAGATTTGAGATCTTGAAATGTATGCTTGCCACACCAGGGACTCGTTTGTCAAATTTTGAAATTATACCTCGGAGGTTTGTGTTTCCGATGCAATCTAATTTTATTGTTTATGAAGGTGTGTGGTCGCTGCAACCAAAAAGTGTCTTAAAATTGTGAGAAGAAAACAATGTGCTACAAGGAACTGAAACAAACACACGAATTTGTGATTGATACGAAAAACTTCCAGGTTTCAGCGTCTTCCTCAGTGTCGAATTTAAAGAAGAAGTCATAACAACACTTCAGTCAATTTGGTCAGAAACCGTCATCAGTTTTTCTGAAATTAATTTTTATATTTGATAGATTTTTGATTCATATTTTTTATATATTTGTTGTATCTACCACGGCGACGAAATCATTTCACAACGGTTAAAGTGATTGTGGGATGTAATATATTTGGCGGTTAGAACTGTCAATATTTCACCTGAAGTCCTCAAGAAGCAATAAATAACGCCGCTATATATAACAAAACTGTGTATAAAATGTTTGAATTCATTCACCTAAGCTTAGCTTAGCTGTCAACACGTTTTTAAACTTCTATTTAACGAAAGAACGTTGAAGCTTTTCATTTATGAACCACCTGTATCTGAGGTATTTCTCTGTAGTCAGTGAAAAATGGACACTAAGCCTTTAAATTTATGTTTTTATGGTAAGCTTCAATTAGTCAATAAATATATAACGTGTTTCTCTCAGATCATTCGGGTATTGGCCTTGGAACGTACTTGCTAATAATGCGATATCTTTCCTAAAAATGGAATGGTCTTAAAAACCACTAAAATTTATAGCGATATACGTCGCTTTAAGTAATGAGCCTATAAATTACTAAACGGTTACAGGTCCCTTGAGTATAATTTAATAAATCCTTATCGGTAATTTTAGTATTTAATTTGTGGATCAGAACCTAAGGGAAGGAAAATTGTTTTCATTCATTAAATGTTAAACTTTTTCTGCTGTGAAAAGTGGCAACTAAGCCTTCGAAGTAGGTTTTTATTGATAATGTATTTTTGTCTATACTTTTTTTATATGTTTCTCTTAGATCAATCAGACTTTGACTCTACCGACTTTACGATTTTTTCCTTTAAATTGAAAGGTCTTAAAATCATAAGTAACTAGCCTACACATCATTAAGTGGTAGACTTTTAGGACTGGTGAACTATATATGGCTACTCTGTTATAGAAAAAGTCATAGTTGATGATGTCATAAGTACATAGACTCTGTGCACAACTACCAAATATTGATTGATTTTATTTTACTTGTATTCGAGAACTCCAATAGAAAGCAAGTACAACAAAACAAAATTCAATAACTAGTCTATATAATATATATATAACATATTTGAAAGCTTTTAATATTTTTCGACCGTTTAAGACTTTGTTTAGTTACCTTGCATCACCTTGAAATATTAATGATCCCCTAAATAGGTCTTCAACACGAAGCAATGTAAAAGAAACGAAATGAAATAAAAAATAATATTTTTAGTATAATAACTACTTACTAACTAACYAACTAACGAAGAAGCTAGGTAACTCACAGGCTCAGCCCACTTTTCAGCAAAGCTATTAATTTGGGAAATATTCAAATTTACAAGCATAAATTTTAACAGCTTATCTAATTGAAGAAGATTTATTGTTGGCTGCGCTACACCAGCGGAGTGAAGCAATAACTATTGCTTAGATATACTATACATATGTATGTATATATTTATGCAAGTACATTTGTATATAAAGTAAATTGGCTCTTTTGGCTAATATTCTAGACGGCAAAAGACCACCAATTCAAAAGCATATAATTTGCAACATAATAACGAAATATTTGCCGCATATCAATTTGCCGAAGAGACGTACTGATGGTAGGTCGCTAGGCGCAGCAGAGCAGATAAAAAGAATAATAAAAATGTAAAAAAAAAACTCAAAAACAAAATGTTTAAGTAAAAATACAGCACAACGAGATGTTGTCTGTGCTGTCATGAACAAATAGGCGCGGCATGTTTCTCGCATATGGCAGAATCTACTGTTGCGCACGCGCATCACACAGCTCTCCATTGCCAAATGCTAAATTTTCGTTGAAGAATGCGTGTCTAATGGCGAAATCGAAGCGGAAAATCGATTGGCAATTACAGTGCATACATGCAATTTGTATTTTTTTTTATTTATATAATTTTTTTGCGGAAGAGATTGTTTTAAGAGAGTGACACAATTTTTCTGGCGTCGGCATTGTGCTGAGAAGATAGTTATTACAAGCAATTTGTGCATAAGAGGATGGTCGGTTGTTGGAGTAATATTTCTGAAGTGTAGAAAGTCTACTAAAAAATTTTGCAACAACAATAATAAATAATTTTGGTGAAATACAGAAGTATATAGTCCATGTTTAAAGATCTACAACGATGTTAAAAAATATATGCATATGAAATGTTACGGGATTTGATAATTTTTAAGGTCACCTCAGTGATCGTCATAAAAGTTTGGTTATAACTTCTGTTCGGAAATTTTTCTATATAGTCGTAATCCTAAATCTAGGTAACTATTTTGGTTATTTTTAACAAGACACATAATAATAAATTTTTGGAAGAAATAATATACTATATTTTATAAATCAAAAAATTTTAAGTTTTATGTCTGAATGTTATTGACTGTTGAGATTAGTAAATATACACTTTTAATATAATCCAAATCGAGTATTTAGTAATTTTTAGTTAAATTTTGTACATTTTCAATAAAGGTCAATCTATTTAGCTGAATAACTCGACTTTGTAAACTTGAAAATTGAAGAGGTTTTTGTATTACAATAAAAATGTGTGTATTGATTCCTATTTCGAGGAGACAGCAACCGAAACATTGACTACAGCTGGGCACTTTAGTTTAACGAAGACTATAAAATATACGACTATAAGATCTACCTAAATCACTTTGAAATATTTTTTTTTTAATATTATTTTGCAATACGGACGCTACAAAAGTGGACCGATAGGGACAGCAAATGACGGCATATTTTTCTCCGCTCTTTTGACACTTCTCTTCAGTGTGGTTTGCCATTTTCATATAGAAATATATACAATGCCAAAACAAGTCGAAATCATTAAAATTTACTACCGAAATTCGGAGTCAGTGGTCTCAACTTTAAGAGTGCTACGTCCAATTTATGGTCGTCATAATCATCCTGTCAGATCAATGATTGAGCCTCTAGTGGAAAAATTTGAATCCACAGGCAAAATACCAAATGTTCCCGTGCCAGTAAAACATTGAAGTGCCCGTAGTGTCGCCGCTAGCGCATCAATTGAGGAAACCCCAAATCAGTCTCTCACAAGTCGTTCTCAAACGTTGGGCATCTCTGTAACGACGTTGTGGCAAATTTTGCGAAAGAGCTTGGCCTATATCCTTACAAGATCAAATTGACGCAAGAACTAAAGCCACTTGACCACCAGAATCGTCGTATGTTCATGAATTGAGCTGAGCAACAACTTGAAAGTGATCCGAATTTTTATCGAAAAATCATCTTCAGCGATGATGCTCATTTCTGGCTGAATGGCTTCGTCAGTAAGCAATCCACTCGTACTCCATGAGTCACCATTGCATACCGAAAAAATTACGGTAAATAAACGGAACGGTAAAAAAAAAGCATAAAATACTTAATAAGATAGGTCCTAACACAACACATTAAAAACTGCTACAATATATTTTTGGAAATTAATTGGCTTTCATACAAAAAGTTTAAAATATTCTCTGCTCTTTCACCCTGATAGAGATAAAGTGGCTCATTAAAAGCAGTCAGTCAACCCCCCATTACGAAATCGCCATTAATTTTAAAGAGCTATTAAAAATATTTTTGCCAAATTCCTATTCACCCTGATCATAAGCTTCAAAAGAAAAAAAAGAGAACATCAAGTATGACCAAAGGAAGAGTCGAGCCAGTTGCTGATAAGAAACTCATAATTGCCATCATTAAAGCGAGTCGCAGCTTGGAAGCTGCTAATCTGGTGGGCATGAAAAACCTCTAAATAAAATACACTAAACTTGTGGAAGAAAAAACTTAAAATGGCAAGAGATAAAGCAAACTGTAAACATAATAAAGTTGGCGGACAAACACAACACCTACTCAAGAGAATAAGTGCCATAAACGCTTGGCTTTGTCAAAGTAACCACATAACATTTACAATAATAAAATATCATAAGCGAATAAGCTGGAGTTTGGAGTGGGCGATTGGATAAGGCAAACAATAAGTGGCAGCAGATTTACTGCTTGTGGTTGGCAGTACGGTCAATGGGCAGCTGCTGCTCCTGCAGCTAAGGAGATTTAAGGGATTTGTTTTTGTTTGCGCTGCTGAGAAGGAAAACTAATTAAAAGTAAAAGTAAACTGTGCCACTAAAAAGCAAACCAAACAAAGCACCCTGTAAAGTGGCATGGTGTAAAAATTTGAAATCACCTTCGTGTTGACATAAAGTTGACAAAAGTTGATAAAAGTATAAGTAAAGGCCCGTCAGAAGGAGTGAGTGGTGAGCGAACTTGAAGAATGTTGTTACACCGTTGTTTCTTCAAGAATTCTCCTTTCACTTCTGTACCATATTTACGCCACTACAAGGGTAATTAATTTTAAAATCCCTTAATTTTTAACCCGGTGAAATATTAGAACAATAAAATAATTAGATTCGTCGGTATAGTTTTAATAAAGGCTTCCAAAAGTTGAAATCTCGAAGAATCACATTAAGGAAACAGGTTAAGTACACTGAATATATACTGATATGAATATCCCTTCGAATCCGTTTTCTATAGTAAAGGGCATCTCCTTATAGTAAGACAACCAATTAACTAGCACTAGAACAATGGATTTTACGCTTATAAAATGTAAGTCTACTCACCGTTAGACAACTGTTTAATTCTTACTTAACCATACGGAACGCAAATGTTGCCTACATTTAGGATGATATTCCATAATTATTCTTATGTTCGGTGGAATATTATCAATAATGAGTTCTTGGTCTCAAGTACGCTCACTAGCCCTATAATGTTGGCTGTATATTGAACGAAGCGCAAACGTAAGTGTTGCCTACATTTTGGATGATATTCCATAATTATTCCTTTGCTAGGAATATACAATAAAGTTTATATAATATAATAATAATAATATTCTTTTATAAAAACTAAATAAAAATATTTCTTTTTCTTTGCAGGTAAGTTTTTATGACAATAATTCTATCTGGTCAAACGTAAGTAAAAATGTTACAAAAATAATAATTTCTTCGTGAGAATGACTTCTTTTTACCAGTAATACATATACTCTCATTTCGAAATACATTTCTATTTACTTGTAATCTACTCGCATATCGACTAGAGAAATGTAGAAGAGGAAGATTCGCTGGAAGAAAGTACAGAATTAATTTTATTACTTCCCAATAATCCTCTAGCTCTCAGTTACGTCACATAATACAAAGTATACTATGAATACATTTTTAGTAGGAATTATAATGATGTTGATGTCGTTCTCCGATTAAAAATCTAAAAAAAAAAGCCCAGAGCATACAATTATACTTTAAGGTAGCAGTCTGGTATTGGTTATACCTATTTCCATGACTTCTTTGGAGGTTGATTGTTTTATAGGAAAATATAAATGAATTGTCTTGAATATTTAGAGTGTTTTTATTTACTTATTAAAAATAAAAAATAAAAAATATTTATTTGAAAAAATTTAATACTTTATTACTATTATTATTGTCACTCGAGGTTCGCCTCAAAAAAAATGCACGTAGGTGGCCCGGGTGATTTTGGCTCTTGATGTTATCTAAAATCAAATATTCTTGTTTATTCTTAATCTATAGACATGTCATTCTGGTCGGAACTACTGAAACCAAATTTCAAGGCTAAATAACAAAAAGGCGTACTTTTATTTTAGCAAAGAAAGGGTTGTAAAATAAAAAATTAGGGATGAAAAAAATTATCGTTAGTAACGACGAGAACTATAAGTGTGTAAAACAGCCTGTTAGAATTTGAAAGCAATCGGTTCAGTAGCAAAAGAGCTGGACCTTGGCCGACCAGAAAAACAATGTTTTGAGAAAACGCGTTTAAAGTCCAACTACCTCAAAAGTTGGACTCCGAGGCGCTCTAGGAAACTCGTTAAAACTCCCGAAATATTCGAAAAAAATTATAGATTTTTTAAGGGCGAAAATTACTGAGCCCTCTATGAGATTTGTGACTGAAACGCTGATTATTTTAGTTTTCTGGAGAAAATATGACAAGCTCCCGCTGTTTTGGTAAAAAAAAATAAAAATTCTGCTATCTAATTGTGATCCTGTATCAAGGAGCTATTATAAGTGAATACGGTACCCAGGTTGAGTTAGGCGGTTAATCCCTCAGTATCTATAAAACATAATAATCCAGTAGCGCCAAGTTTAAAAAAATGTTCTTCTCTGTCATTAAATCAAATTTATTAAATATTAATCATTAATAAGAAAAAACATAACTTTTTAGTTCCTTTTTCTCACTTTTTCTACGCTGCTGAAATAACTAAAAATTGTTATCTACTCGCGCAGAATCGTGCAGAAATTATTTAAGCGACCAAACCTTTATGCAAATCACTTGGACTGTGCAACCAGACAGTGGCGATAAAAGTTACAGCAAGTGGCAAGCGCAAAACGCGACAACAATAACAATAACCAGCCGACTATATAAATGACTACCTGTAACTGCTGCCCAACAGAGCTTGTAAGGGAGATGCAAGCAAACAAAAATAAAAAAGAAAAAAACATTTTTAAGAAATAAAATATATTTGTGCAACATTTAAGATTGCGCCAAGCAAAGAAAGTGCATAGCGCTTATGGCGACAGCAATGAAATGCAATGTGGCATGCCACGCTCGTTACGCCTGCGCGCCGCACAACAAAAGCGGTAGCAGTCAGCGTAGAAAGCAAGGCGCAAGCAAAGCGACAAACAATTGTGCAACGCTAAAAAAAAAATTGTTGTACAAAAGCAATACCTATAAATGAAAGGTACCAGAGCAAAGGTTTTGCAAACAAAAGCACATATCAATACATTTGGAGCGGAAATGCTGGTAGCACGGTGTAAAGAGTTGGCGATAAAGTCGCAGCAAAGACGCCTGTCGGTGCATAAAATGCACCGTGACCACATTATTAGTGCAGCTTCTTGGAAATCAGTTAAAGTAGCGGATGCTAGTTGCTTTATTTGTTGTTGTTGCTGTGGTGTGYGAGCGTTTGGCAAATTCCCATAGCTAAAATTGTAACTGTAGCGAAAAGATTTTTCCCACCTACAAGCGGAGCGCACGGCAAACAATAATATTTTTATAATTTCAGTTATTTTTTATAAATTTCTTTTCATTTTTTACATGTGACATGCAACAAGCCAGCGTATAGCTTATGAAAAAAATGTGCGCCAACATTTCACTGCCACAAAACGCTGGGTCAAGTTGCGGTCACATGCCGCCAACTGCCACTGGCTGCCACGCGGCTTGTCTTGCAAGCGAGATTCGCGGTCTCTTAGTTCGAAGTTTTTTTTTTCGTTTTTTTTCCTTTTTTTTTTTTTAAGCATTTACATTCCCATTCGCCTTCATATTTTCACATTTTGCGCGACATTTCCTTAACTAAAATTTGCATATTAAAATCGCTTATTGTTTTTGCTTTCGGTTGCAAAGTTCAAGTCTGCGCCTTTTCGCGCTTTTCTCAGTGTCTTTTTGCCACGTGAATGGTAGCAGATACCATTCGTTGCGACTGATATGCCGATTCTTACAGCCATCTAAGGCATTCCATTATTGTTGTTATTTTTACTTACAATAATTTCATTTTTCGGCGCACATACTAAGTAGCTGATTTGCTTCCAGAAATTATTATTACTATTGTTTGGTCAGGTTTCTTGTATTTACGCTTATCTAAAAATTTTAGATTTCGATCACGTCTACTCTTTGGGAAACAATATCTTTGCTATACTTGTGCTTGTCCCTTGTGACTGTGGAACAAGCGAGTGAATGTGGGAAGGTAAAGACGTCGCGCATGGAGTTGTACTGAGTCTAAGCTCACTATTTCCTTCAGTCACATGCTTCGTTGTGTACTTCTCAATCGTCTTATGAAGAAAACATTGCAAATGCTCTGACATGTATAGACGTTATATGTCATATGGGTAGCACTGGAGGATTGTAAAGTCTCCGAAATATACAATTTTATTTTTGATCTAATTTATAGTGATTTGGCCTACTGAATGATATATTTTACCTCTTATCTAATGATTATATTGCAATTTGAAAGTAATAACTGGTTAACTATTTTTTCGGTTCTTTCTCTTTCGCTGTAGAAGAAAATTAGCGGAGTAAACATATTATCTTCCACACTCTGGATCGTTAATTATAAAATCTGATGTCTGGTGATTCTTAGTTGAAATAATAATAATGAGAATTAGGCTAAGAATTTTTTGAGAACTGCTGACATAAATCCACAAATGGACTTTTTAGCGAAAATCAGAACGATTTTCAATTCGACCTTCAAGTCTAAGATTCACTATTTTGCCCCTTTTGGAGTTTAAAAAGCACTCGAAACTCCTATCCGCAAACTAAGAGAAATATCAATCACTCAAAGCCTTAAACTCAAATTTGTAATAGAATCAATAATCAACTCATACACCTCTGTCATTGACGCAAGTGTCCTTCAAAATAATCGTGTTGGCATCAAAAAGATAAGGGAGAATTTCAAAATCTCTTACGGATCGAGTCAATGGTTGATGCTTTGAGTGTGAAGCGTGTCAATGCTGGCCTCGTACCAAACGACCTGAATCTTCTACAAGCCTGATCAGAAGTCGCAAAAGAGCTGCTGAAAAAGCAACTTAGCTGAGGGCATGGGTTTATGAATAAGACTTCGAAACTGTTTTACAATCCAGCGAAAGGTGCTGCTAAAAATGAGTCAAAAAACAAAACAAAAAAACCCAAAAGCACTGATTGGGATGGCGAGACTTATAATAAGTATACGGAAAATTTTGTTAAGCGTTGACATAGTTTTTTCGTATCAGGTTCCTATTTGGAAGACAATAATAATAATTTGTATTAAAATACGTGRAATTTAAGTTTTATTTGCCAGTCCGCGTTAGACTTGATCAGATGGTATATATGGTAATACTACAGATCTTTGCGGTCTTTAATAACGATACTCAACTGAGGTTTTAAACTCGAGCAAGAAAACAGAAGGGTGCCGAAAATATTTTTCTGAGCCTTTGGTAAGCCTACTCGTGAAATTTTTATACGCTATTTTAAATTTAATTAAATTTTACTAAATAACCATATTTACTTATTTATTAGTAAATTATTAAAATTTTGTATATGACAACAATCAGAAGCACATTGTTAAAAATATATTTATGACTTTGCTTCCCATCCGCTATTAAAGAACTTTAGGATGCATAACAATTTTTTATTTTTTTTTTTTTAATTTTTTACTTAAAATTTTTCTAAATTCAGATTTGAAAGCAGAATTATATAATTAAGTAGTTGTCACTTTGTTGTACCAGGTGGCAAGTGTAAAGGCATACAAAATCTACATCACAGGCGAAGAAATAGAATGTGACTTTGGTTTCCTTCACATTGCATAAGGCTCTACTGTCTCCTGATGATGACTTAACTTTACTTTGAAATATTTTTCGTTTAGTTGTGTAAGATTGCTTTTTTATAGTAAAAATCTTTGTTTGCTTTGAATTTTTGTGATTATTTATTTGAATAAAATAATCATTCTTTGTAGATTTCGCTCAAATACCAAATTTATATCACTTGGCAAGATCGAATTGACATTGCATTGTATAACAAGTTATGTCATTTATTCTAATAAGAGTCATTTAAATGAATTAAATTTTCATACAAAAAGCGCAATTGAAAAAATTGGACCTTCTGAAGGTAGTAATCGCTCAAGAGTGACCAACTTTGATAATAGGAGCGTAATTTTGTTCCATCATTCCACTCACACATATCGATCTTGGTATAAGTTCCTAGTGCTTGGCCAGGATATTATTATACATCCAACTTTTAGTTCCGTTAGGTCTAGAGAAGCTTGTAAATATCGACTGTTCTAGTTTTTTGCCATAAGTGTTTTTGGGTTCTTGAAGGCTTCTATAAGCGGCATTATGCAATTACCCTCAAAAAAGCAACAAGTTAACGTCCCAAAAGGAGTATATTTGACCTCAATTGCATTATTCTAAGTATGATAAATAAAACCTTCGATTTAATGTAAATTAAAAACTTTTTTTTTTTTTGCTATATTTATATTACGTAGAACTCAGATTGAGGATTACCTACACATAGATGATCAGAAAATTTGTGTCTTGGTTTAAGAGACTAAAAATCACCAGCTTCTTTGAGTAGCATCTTATTTCGTTAAGAATGCACAGGAAGTGAATTAATTTGAAATTTGGTCCTTGGTGCAGAACTGATTTCACGATAAATCGTTCACAAAACCTCCCGCTTCAAACAAAGCAGCCGCAAACAAGTATATAATATTTTCACTAACCATAACCAAAGAAATATTCACGAATTTTAGAAATTACAAAAATGCACCATATATATACTTGTGGTGCGATGACTTCTATCCAGGTTTCAAAACAGATGGATCTACTTTATTCAACTCTAGGCACTAATTTGCTGAAATAGCTTACACAATAGCATTTCAATTGCTTGCAGACTTCTACTAAACGGCGCACAGCGGGCGCTGGCCAATCACAGAGGCACAGCTGGAAGTTGCCACAAAGGCATGCAGGTGGAAAGGAAACTATAACAACAACAAAAGGAGCAACATTGCAAGCATTGCAAAAAGGATGAAGAGCCGAGAGAGAATTTCTGAGCAAATTGAGGCTTGGAGGTGTGTGTGCGATGTGCGGCATATTTTCCATATATGTGTCGCTGTGCGTATGCCACAAGTGTGACCATGACGAATTGCAAATGTTGCATGGGCATTTTTGCAGATCCACAGCGAATACCAGCCTGCAGAACAGCAGCGTGCGAGCCTTCGCGCCTTTTGTTTGCCTCCAACTGTCAGCTCATCTTTATTTCCCTACTTGTGGCAAGTAGCTATGGTGCTTCTTTTATTACTGCTGCGCTGTCTAAAACATTTCGCCGATCTAATCTCTGGCAGTTGCTTTATCGCCAGTATTTAGTGTCCTTTTATCGCCGCAAACAGAAAATTATAATCTTTGGCTTCCAAAAATGTTTTTATATTTTTTTTTTTTTGCGTTTCTTCTTTTATGACTTATTTCCTTGCAACTGCTCATTTGCTGCCGTTCAGCAGCGTTTTAAGTGTCATTCGAGCGATTTCATGGTGTAGATTACACAGTTATAACAGCTACGAGCGTTGTATGTGTAATTTTTGATAATTTATTGTTGTTATTGTTGCTTGCATTTTTTTCTTGTGTTGCACGTTGCACAAACGGTTGGTTCGCTGTGATTTCTGGTGAATGCCAGTAGCGTGCTTGACTACAGTGTTGCTATTTCTGTTGCTGTTTTTTGTTGTTATTGTTTTTGTTTTATGACTGTAATGGGCGCACAATAAATGCAGTTGCAAGTAACTCGGAGGTGAGTTGAATTTGTAGAAACGTGTGAATTTTTGCAGCCAGCGCAATACTTCATCCATTACTCAAATCACACAGACACACAAGTGCACATGTATGTATGGGTGTGTGTTTGGGGCAGGCGTGCGATAGCGCTGGCGACATTTAATTTGCTGCAGCATTACTTATGGCAGCCAAAGGTGCCATAAAAGGCAAAAACATAAAAAAAATAGACTCGCTTCATATTTTCAGTAAAAAAATAACTTATAAAAAGGAAAAAAAATAAATTTTTTAATGTTTTTAAAATAAAAAATTTATAATGTTTT